>NC_049989.1:16704151-16744855 GCF_000003815.2 Branchiostoma floridae | reverse complement strand
ATTAGCACCGTGTTGCAGATCAGGATCCCGTCCGTCTTCAACACGTAAACAAACGTCAGGTCAGGTTATCACGGTATAACTAGCACGGCTGCAGATCCCGATCACGTCCGACTTCAACACGTAAACACAGCTGGCCATGTTATCACAGTATAAAGAAATACGCTGTCCGAACCAACGGGCTCCCATTTCCTGGCCGCGAGGACGATTATCAACATCTCAAGCGAGCGTATCTTTGATCCGAACTTCTCCAACACGTGGTCTGGGAACACACTGTGAAGAACTGTCCCGAGTCGCGAAATCTGCCGCACCCCGTGGCAACAGCATCAGTCATAACCAACTCGTCCGGATAGCTACAAATGTCGGGAACCATCATCGATACACCGTTGTATGTGTCCATGACTCTATGCCACCACAGAAAGCCCGATCGGAAGTCCCGTGACAACCGCAGACTGTGGTGATTCCGCAGTAATGAACGCAATAGCTTCAACATTCGACATCTAAACAACCGCCCAGGTGGCACAATGTCGAGCCTACCAATGAGAGACTGAATGTCACGTAGTGATTCATATGATGCAAAACCAACGTTGGATTAAACAGCTCTGACGGAATATTGATATGTTATAAAATACGAATTCCAAATATCAATTATTAGTATGTCTGTGTTCATAATTCTCGAGTAACGTTCTCCAAGTATATATTTTAGCTTTGATTTCACTAGTACTGGCCTAAGTGCGCCGATAGAATTGTGAAGATTACCGTGTGTCGCGAACTCTTCATGTAACTTGATCATCTTGTGAAAGTTCGCGTGAAGGACCGAGTCCCTGGGAGAGGTGGGCGGGGTCTCCGGAGTTTTGGTTTGTTCTGTCTGTGGAGCCGCCAAATGGCCGGGGTTTGTACTGGCAATCCTGAGTCGGATGTGGTGCTCGAATGTCCCGCACTATCAAGGACGCACTACAGACGTGGTGTAGCTTTGGGGCGTTCCATCGTGTACTCCGGATCCAATGACCGGATTGCAAGGAACAGGTACCGGAGTGAAACTCGCCACAATACCGCGGCCTGTTTCCCGCCACACAAGCTACACTGACAGGCTCCGCCCTCGATGACCACACGTTGCCACGAGCGGCGCCAGCTTGTGTCCGGTAGGGGCTCTCTCTGATGGCATCAAAGGTGCCGCGGCTACCCCACATGAGCGAACCATACTCTATCCCGTATAGTAAAGATGCGTGGACTTCCCGAACCAACTTCCAGTTATAGTACACAGCATCGAACGTAAGGTCAGCCAGATGAGCTAACTGATGCTCTGCGTCAACCGAAACCCGGTCCGAATAAAGAACATTCTTCAGAAAGCCGTGCACAAACATTAGCAAGGATAACCGATCACAAGCCACGCCCCCTTTATTTCCATATCCTGGGAAGTGCATCATAGGTTGTGGCCAATCAAGTTTGACATGACGGGTGCCCGAATCATCAATAGTACGAATTCGACCGCTCTTACCTGCCCGGCGTCGGCGGCGCTTGGTAGAACGTGAGCGGGAATCATCAGACCTACCCAAAGTGCCCGAATCATAGCTATCACAGCGCCGGCGTGATATGGAAAGTTTTGAAGAGACACGTTCCCCTTCCATCTTGCAACTCTTCCCGCGCGACCCCCTGCGTCGTTGGCGCCTCCCGGGTTTTCTCATGAAATCTGACTCCGTGCTGTCTGACTGCGACAAACTTGAAACGGAGCCGCGATCCTCGTAACGCTTGCTCCTGGGTGGTTTCCCACGGCTGGTACCTGAATCCAGCAACTCGTCCCGCGCTTTATCTACTTGCTTGATTGACCCCGAGACTTCTATCGCGAATGTCAGATGCTGTCCGACCAGACCGCTCGCACCAGGTCGGAAACTTTGCTGTGATTGTCCCGCAGGTAACCGCAACTTCTCCTCAACGTGAGAGCTGCCCCGCTGCTGCTTGAAACTCTTCATCCGATGGACCTTCTTGTCGCTCAAACTTGCAGTTCCCGCGGCCGTATGAACCTGGATGGCCTCTCACTGGGAGTCGACACGCTCCTCAGTGACGTCCCGACGTCTCTTGCACAAAATCAGACTCCATACGAGCAAATCCGAGAGAACAGAAACTATGAAAAGGGAGAAGAGAAGAACCGTGCTACCCGCCTGCCCAGCAAACTTCAAGTGACGTCAATCTCACGTGTTCCGGGTCAAAGGGCAAACGGGCCGCACAAAAACAGATACAGTTTGCGATCAATTAATAAAAATTACAAGATGAAATTTTTCTCAACTACACTGGTGTCTCATTTACTACTGTAGTACATTATTCTGCATACAGGAGTGAACGCCTTGTTGGTTGCGATGTCATGTTTTTTTTTACATAGTGTCTATTTATCCTGGCTGTTTATTGGCCCCGATGTTAACCACGTATACGGATGCAGCGCAATGATCTCCTCCCCTTTGATCTGCGGTCCTCCGGCCTCGTCTGGAGCCTAAAGCTTATAATAAACAGATGTTCAATTGTTGATCGCTATCAGTTGAGCTACAGAGACATCTATCTGTATGGGACTGTGGTAGATTAAAATTTTATAAATTATTTGTCTGAAATTTTCCATTTTTTGTCTGGATTTTCCCTTGTATTTTCTACAGACGTTAATGAATGCTCCACTAGAAATGGTGGCTGTCAGCAAACGTGTACAAATGTTATAGGAAGTTTTGCGTGCTCGTGCCAGAATGGCTATACCCTTAACAACGATGGGTTTAATTGCGATGGTGAGTATCATACCCATAACTTTTAAAGTACACGCATTATACAGTCTTCGTCTTTCATGCAATTGATAAGTTATCACAAACGTTAGGATTCTTATAAGCGTTATTGAAACTGATATCGTTTTCAACAGATTTAACAAAACTGTACGTTGATCTGTATTGCTCTTTAAGTTTAAGATTTTTGCAAACTTTTATAGAAAGAACGCGTTTTTTTTAAATTTAAGAAGAAATACTTCGACACAACTATTTCTCCAATTGTCCAGCAGCCTGGTTCTGACAATGTGTGCAAAGACTACAACAGATATTCCCGTGAATAAAATTGTAAGTAATGAAATTAGTGTTGATCTTGGTGCTTTTGATTTGCCTATTTAGACGTAGATGAATGTGCTTCCGGAAATGGAGGGTGCGAGCAGACGTGTACGAATTTCATCCCGAGTTTTCAATGTTCGTGCGATGTTGGATATGGTCTGAATGCCGATGGGTTTGGGTGTGACGGTGAGTATGAATTGCTTTTTATTACGAAAAGTTCGTTCCTTCTTTCATCTTTGCAAAGGCATCTCCATGCATATTACGGATTTTGTAAGGATGTCAATAAATTGTGTTGTGAATTTCTCCCTGATCTCTCTCTCTACCTCCCTCCCCCTCTCTCTCCACCGCATCTCAGTATCCGTATTATGTTATCGGAAGTAAATATTGACAATGACGTTTAATTGCATATCAAAAACCATATTGTAGATATGATTGTGTGCTTCTTAATTTTTTCAAACTACATGCCTTACTGTACAAAAGGAAACAAGAAAACTTGAATTTAAAAGAACAAGCTGTAGAATAAAACATGAGGGACGTAAGGATGCCAATTTTTAAAACTTTTAAATTTTTTTTAAAATGCCATTTTTTTCCACATAGCCAGATGGAGTTGGACAATCAGAGGCCCCCATTTCCTATGGGTTATCAGGCCGTAACGTTAAAAGTGTGCGGTTTTTAGAATACCGCCCACTTTTTGGACCGCACCATAAAACAGGGGGCAGATGCATATCCTGTCGCTACGCTCACTCGGTGGTTTATTCGATGAGTATCGCACCTGATGAGGGATTATCTCACCATATACACCTCGGTCGGGGCATTAACCCTTTATTGTGAGTTGAATTTTGTACACTGTATGTTGACAACGCAGACGTGGATGAATGTGCCTCTACAAACGGCGGCTGTGACCAGACCTGCAATAATAGCATTGGGAGCTTCCAGTGTTCCTGCTTGAACGGTTACAACCTAAATGCTAACGCACTAGCATGTGACGGTAAGGATATATCTTTCTGGATTTAACACTTTCTGGATTAACTCGATGCAAACATATTCGACGTCCAGATAAAAGACAAATCTCTGAAAGGATTTAATACGGATATTAATTTCGGACGTTTCCAGTAACACCCACTTTCGACATCGCAATTTGAATGAACTGGCAGAACAAGTCAATGCCAATACATTTGCTATAACAATGTTAGTACGTTGATTTATTATCTAAAATGTCTATTTTCATTTTATGATAACGTTGTAAATGCTTAGCAACTCCATTTAGAATATATTTAGTTTTTAATTTGAATTGATGTGTAATTGGCACGTTCTTCTCATTTTGTCTTTCGTTTTCTAGACGTGAATGAATGCTTCAGTGCAAATGGTGGCTGTGGACAGACCTGCACCAACTCCGTTGGGAGTTTTCAGTGTTCGTGTGAAATTGGCTACTCCTCAAATGACAATGGGGTCTCTTGTGACGGTAGGAACCACATTGTACCTCATTGATAATGTTGTCAGCTAAATGTGGATCTCATTAAAGTCAAAAAAGTAAAAAAAAGTCAAATTGATATATATTGTCAATTAACTTTAAATCTATATAGAATTTGAGATTGCGTATGATGATGACATGTTTAAAAGTGATAAAACGAACTCAATAAACGGAAAGAGAGTATTGACATATTTTACCTTTGGACCACGGTTTAACGTCATATCAAAAAGATGCAACTCTTTCCATTAGCGTACATGTCAACTTTTTAAACCAGGGCCGGCCACTAACGACCGTGCCTTTTAATCACCATGTGCTAGTATATCTCTTCTTTGTTTATTTTAATATTGCATCATTTCAGATATTAATGAATGCGGAACAGCAAATGGAGGCTGCCAGCAGAATTGCAGCAACACCATAGGGAGTTTTCATTGTGTCTGTGGCACTGGATACGTATTGAATGCGAACGGTTTTGCATGTGATGGTACGTTAACTTTTGTATTTCTAACATTCTGCTTCTTCTATGTCTTGTTTCCCTGTTGAGCTTTGTACAGAAATGGTATTGTACATGGAGAGAATTTAATTAGATGTACGTTAAGCCACAATCTTTCCTAACTGAAGGAGGCTATTCACATACAGTACATATAATTGATCAACTAAATTCCATAGTGATATTTGTTCAAGATGAAATGTTTCAATATTTCAGGTGTGTACGTTTGGGTTATCATTGTTTGCAAAGAGGCTTTGCAATGGTTCCATGAAATTGATAAATATAATGCAATTCTCTTCATCATACAGAAATAAACGAATGCGACACAGCAAATGGTGGATGTTCTCATATTTGCAACAACTCCGTCGGTAGTTTTGAGTGCTTCTGTAACACCGGCTACGCACTGGATGTTGACGGTTTTACATGTTCTGGTAAGAAGACATTTATCGATATCAGTAGAATATAAGATAAAGTTTAGCTACAAACACAGCATATTATGATATTTTCCCAACCAATGTTATTAGTGTAAAAAAAAAGTTGATATACCATGCCAAAAATGGGGTTTGGCAAACAGACTATCAACTCATTACCCAAAAACTGTGGAAATTTTTTTTTTAAATGCCAAACTGGAATTCAAAATGTACAAGGCAATAGTTTCTACACATACTCTGCAGCATTTCAAGTTAGAGGGGCAAAACTACCACTGAAGATGGCTTACCTATAATATAGCATAAAATCAATGGAGACAGTCGAGCCTCGTTTTGGTGCAATGACCCCGGATGACCCCAGCAAATCCAAAATGGCCGTCACATAATGGATATATTAATTGGCCAAAATGTTGTAACAGGAAAATAATTAAACATACCTTTCCTCAGACATTAATGAATGTGACACTGCAAGCGGAGGATGTGATCAGTTCTGTAACAACACCATCGGAAGCTTTAACTGTTACTGCGCGACTGGTTACAGCTTACGTGCGGACCGTTTGACTTGTACAGGTAGGAGTCTAACGCATTGCCAAGGACTGCTTTTATAGTACATTTTCTACTTGATCACCTTTACCAAGAAGGTTATGTTTTCTGTGCTGTATGACTGTATGCTTGTTTCCTGACAGGGAACAGTCGTTAATCTATTGATAGTTAATTATGATATTTGTTAGCTTCATAGGGTTGTGGAAATTAATGGTCCTCCTATTAGCTTTCTAAGGTACTACATCGGAACTTTTGATAGCTCTTTTGATACTAACTTCGGTCTAATATTCTT
This sequence comes from Branchiostoma floridae, assembly GCF_000003815.2. Classification (NCBI taxonomy): domain Eukaryota; kingdom Metazoa; phylum Chordata; class Leptocardii; order Amphioxiformes; family Branchiostomatidae; genus Branchiostoma; species Branchiostoma floridae. The sequence goes on along the minus strand of NC_049989.1, from coordinate 16,738,566 downwards.
CACAAGTGAAAATTTCAATTATGGGATGTTAAGCTGAGAATTAACACTAAAAGGCATGCACGGTGTATTGTTGAACGGATTCTGATGCTAAGGCCAAGTCAATTTGATTATATGGACATCCGCGTGCGCATAAACTTTTAGCCCCCAACAAAAAAGGTGCATGTTAGCTTCTTAACCAGATGCAGGGCCACTAGTATGTTGGTGTGCTATACTACGTGTATGTGTGATTAGTCCCATTTCCAACCTTCCTGACAACATAGAATTTATACTGAAGGTCATTGTTAAGGAAAACCTTTTTCTATTCGCGCGCTTGCATCACAATATCATCCATGTATTGAAATATGGCCTCATTATAAAATACCGCTTTTCGATGTCATGGTTTGGAATAAGGTCATGTAGGATAGTGTTTCCGTCACTCTGTTGTAGTTTTTTGTAGTTATTGCACACATATATGAGCTTGGGATTAACTGTAAGTAATTCATGATTTCTTTTAACAACAGGTTTTGGTCCGGTTTCACAACTGTCTTGTACAACTATCACAACTACTTCAATATCTATCACGTGGATTGAGCCAGTCCATGACATCATTGGATACGAAATTATCTACATACCTACACATGGTAAGTTACTATCAATCTTCTTCCATGGATGCAACAGTGACAATTTTAAAGGTAGAGTACGTACCTCCAAATTTCCCATGTCTGAGAGCACATCTTGGTCACGGAGAATGGCCTAGTCTCGATCTCGCGAGAGAACACGAGATTCGACCAGGCTTGCGTAGATCATCTGTCCACTCCCTCCTTGCGGAGAAGATGTAGGTTTTAAGCAACGGATGTTTGTTTATCAAAGGTACAGGACACACAGAGGCGAATGACCCTTGATGCTAATATTAGCTTCACCATCAAAAATAAAGGAATAAAAACTGACAATGACATATACAAGTGCGAATAAGAAAAAATGTCAAATTATGTAGTTCACAATCAAAGAGCATCATCCAAAACAAAGTCAAATGTAAGCAGTTACAATCAGGTGTGAATTAATTTGAATCAACCATATATGTTTAGTTCAAAGTAAAAATATTTCTATTTGCTTTTTTTGGACAGGAAGGATAAACCACTAAGTAGAAGGTTGATATCAGTTTGTTCATGTTCAAGTTGTTCAGCCTTGTATGTTCCATGTGAATTTTGAAATGTTGCCAAGGATAATCCACTCAGTTGTTCATGATCAACAGCAACCATACAAACTTTGATACATGATACATTATTAAAGTACGCACCCCCTCATTTAGAAAATGTCACGAACACAAATGTAGGATTGTACCATAAAACTGAATAACTCAGGGATAGCACAAATAAGTAATCAACTCTTCGGCAACAACTGGAAACACCTGCTGGATATTGAAAAAAATTGAAAGGTGCATTATTCAAGAAAATAAGGTAATGATACAGGGAATGAACAAAAAAATGTTTAATGGTTTCCTTGTAATGAGAATAATTTCAATTCTTTTGTAGGATTCTTTCAGCCTTACGCGAAGAGACATGTCCGAAGTCCCGGGGACACTAACGCAACAATACCCGGCTTGTTCAGCGGGGTGCAGTACTCTCTCACAGTTCGTGCATTTGGATTGTGGAATGATAGTGCGAACGTCAGCATAGAGTGCATAACTAGTGAGTAAATAATGTAGCGATGTTAGTATAGAAAGCGAATTTAGGTCGTAGACAGGTCGCAGTGCGATCGCCGCACAACCCGCAGTACGTGCAAATACGTGTTATATACGTGCCAAAACGTGGGCAATCTTTTGGAATCCGTAAGTGGTAAGTACCGCCTCCGTACGAACTCGTTGGGAATCCGACGGCTTTGGAGCACACAGACAAGCCGTAGAACTGTACGTCCAGGCAAAATTATGTATGCCATCGGGCTGCGGATTCGCCACGCCCCTCCTCCGTACGTGTCAGTACGGTAGATGTGTCTGCCCTGTACAGCCTAAGAGATTTCAGAAATACATGACGGACGTGACCCCCGAGAAACGTACGGACAAATTGCACATACGGCGAGTTGTGCCCTTAGCTTTAAATAATAGATCCCCATATTTCTATCTTGTTTCAATTTTTGTTGAATTTTGCTAGAACAAATAATCCTAAGAAAATATTAAGAAATTGGGCAGCATTTTTAAGAAGTCACTAGCAATTTTAAACATTATTGCTTCAATGACAACATTTATTGCACGTACCATTGAAGGATAGACAAATAGGTGATCTTTATTCACAGTAATTTGGTTACTCAAACGACTAGACGTCACCATTCATCAGTTACAATCATTGACGAAAGATAATACATGAAACGTTTGATAAAATCTGATGTGTATGTGAGAAAGAAAGAATACATTATTTGTTTTTTAACCGATTTCTATCCCTTGTTACACCTGAAGAGCTCCCATCTCCCACCAACATCAGCGTCAGTCAGGCTAGCCGTGAGTCGGTAGTTGTCCGTTGGTCGAAGCCTACTAGAACACTGGTGCTTGGCTACAAGGTGTGGCTGACAGACAAGGAAACTATGATCGTTGCTTCTTCACGGCATCTTCCCCAGTCAGCTGTGTCGGCTGCCTTTACTTCCCTCGTTCCTGCTACAGAGTACGTGGTGGCGGTAAGCTGCATCAGCGAGTTCTTCCAGGGACCACAAGCAGACGTGACAATGATAACAGGTTAGTGCACTTGATGATTTTACAATTGCAAACAACAAATATGTTTCGCTTCCTGGGATGCTTTAGAGACGCGCTCTGTCTTTTTAACAACCCGGCATATCTCGTCTTACAACGTGACGAGACACGTGGCAAGAGACAGTCATAAACGGGTATGAGATAATGACCCCCCTGTCACTGTGTTGTTTTATGCTAATACTGTCAATTCGCCTGTTGCTTGATTTAATTCTTCCCTTCACTAAATTTGTATGTAATTGCCGACCAAACCCCATCTGTGGTTATAATGGATATTTTTTCCAACTGTTTTGCTAAAAACATAAATTTCATAAACATGACTTTTTGTTTTCGTATTCAACTCACAGAGACCGACCCTCCATTTCGTCTATTTGTGGACAACATACATGACAGTAGATTCACCCTGTTTTGGACCCAACCAATTGCCAAGCTCATAGGATACGAACTAAAGATAGGCAGTTTAGGACAACAACGAAAACGGAGGTCCACAAGAACTGTCACCCTCCCTGGTTATAGCAATAACTATGTGATCCAGGACCTGGTCCCTGCCACTCAATACGTCCTCAGTTTGACGGCTGTCAGTCAGTTTGGGCGGAGTAAAACGATAACCACAACTGGAACCACAGGTAAAAGTAGAGCATCAAATATTTACACAAAGGATAATGTGTAGATGATATGTAGATATTTGACAGCAGTGGATTGTTCATTCCTTGACAAAGACTGATGATGTGCAGTCGGAAATTTGGATGAGTCCAATTTTGGTGTTGGAAATTACAGTTCAACTATTTCAATAATGACTTCTTCCAACACAGATGAACGTCATAATAATGTGTCTGATTACATACAACATGTTCAATGACGGATTGCATAGCCTTTCCATCGAATGCATCAGGACAGAAACAACAAGAGAAAGATCTTGAAAATTTGACACTACATTGAGGTCGACATTTCAGTTGGCGGTGATCACACTGCGACCTTGGCTTTACAGTTACGGTTGTACAGGGCAGGCGCGTCGCCCGTACTGGCACGTACGGGGGGCGAATCCGCAGCCCGATAGCACACAGACCACGTTCGTCGGGTTGTGCCCTTAGCTTTAGAATCGTCGCCATAGGAGTAGAGGGAGGGGGTCTTGTAAATAAAGATAAATATTAATATTTTTTTCCTTTCACAGAAATCCGTCATCTGATTTTATACGTTCACTTTCCAGGCACAGATCCACCATCTGATTTCAAAGTTCACAAAGTTTCAGCTTTGTGGGTGTATGTGAAATGGACGCCACCAATAGCAGTAGTTATCTCATATCAACTTGAAGTAGTACGAGCTGCAAGCCAAAATGAGATGCACTTCAGGTGAGTAGATCTGTCACCACGAAATTAAAATGTGTCTACTATGTTCGTATGGCGTGACTTTCAAATCCTTGAACATTCGTTATGGAAATCTGTGCTAGTATTCAGCAAAAACAGAGGCCATGGTTGGACTTGGGTATCAAAGAAATGCTCAAAATTGTAATAACCATCATAATAGAATAAAAATACAATCTCAGTTCAAATATTTTGAAGTAAATAAGGGCAGATATTTTTTATGAAATTCATATTCCAATATTTACATATAAAGCTTTAGTCTCTAATGTCTGTGTAGACATTTTTTATTGAAATATGTCTTTGTTGACATTTTCAATTAAAAAAAGGTTTAAGTCGGAACTGTATTTTTTCAGAAAAAAAAGAAAATAAAGTGAAGATGTCAAATGTTTTAACATTGCAGCGTGCCCAAAACTCTAACTGCCTTCAACATAACGGCGCTGGACCCAACCACTAAGTACACCATCCGGATTACAGCCGTCAGCATGTACGGGAGCAGTGACGCAGTTGAGACCCATGGTAGCACACTTTCAGGTAGATTTTTCTACTTATTTATACTTGTTATTTACAGATCACATCAAACATCATGATTGCGTAGGGGAGAAAACACGGTCTATCACTCAAATTTGATAGAATTTATCACAATTTTTAAAGATAAATCAACAATTATGTATATAAATTGTAACAAAAGAAATGTCTCTTGTATTTACAGTCGTAGCTGATTATTCAATGAGGAAAACCACGCATTCAGCTACAACAACAATAACAGCAGCACCAACACCATCGGGCATCAGTTTTTCAACCACAGACGCGTTCTGGTTTAACCAAGTACATACTTCGCCTATATCAGGTGATACGTCAACATTTGACTGTATATATATACATATATATCAACTGCCTAATTCCGGTAACATTGGCTAGTTAGGATGCATTAAATGCTAGAGATTGGAAGTTTTTGTGTAAATTGTCATTTACCTCTCATCTTAATCAGAAAAGGGTACTTATCTACATTATGACCAATCAAACTTTTACTAGTCGACATTGTGATTTATTTGAAGTGACATGAAACAATAATGGTTTTACGCAGTAATATTTATCTACCCATGATATTATATTCCAATGTTTTTCCTGCTAACCTGCTGAATCGGTCTATGTTTCCCGTACAGATTCTACGACAGACCTGAAAAGGTTTCATTTCGGGCCGTTAGAAACAACAACGATGTCTGCTACAACAGGTAGGTCACCGTAGGTGTAACATGTCTCTGCCTCATAAATGTGCAAAGTAGGAGTGCACTACCTTTGTTACTGGATTTCTTTGCTAAAATAAAAAAAAAATAATCTTATACTTTCTCTATTGCATGCTGACCTCAAGTTGCCACATTTAAAAGTAAAGTCTGTTTATAGATTGAATAGGCTGTTACATTTCATTTTTATAATGTAAGCAAGAGTGCACCAACAAACGTTCAAGATACTAGTGGCTTTAAATTTTTGATATTAATAATTGAGATCAAGAGTAGAGCAGGCATGGAATATGACATAAAACAACAACATGGTAATGGATTATTGTCATGGCAGCTTCCAAACAATATCTGACATTAATTATTGTTGTATAATTTATTTTACACATATTTCTGTTTTGCAGATATTCAGCTCCAAACTGATACATTGGTAACCTCTGCGACGTTACCCGGTAGGTTGAAAGAAGCACTACGTGATGTTAGTAACTGCGAATATTCTAAGAAAGGCCTACATTTTTCTCAGATGAATTTCCCTTCTGCGAATTACCTATACCCGCACCACACTTAACGTTACGAATATATCCCTATTCTTGACACTACACGTTGCTTGCTCCTTTTTTGACATGTTTTACATGTCTGTATTTGTTGTACAGTAGAAGCCGCTCAACTGCACGGCTAATTTGCCAGTGAATTTCGTGCAATTAACAAAAATGAGCGTTAATCAATGTGCAATTAAATGGCTTCTACTGTATTTGTTTGTTAAAGGATCTGCTATACAGATACAGATATTAAAGAGTATGATGTCTTGCTAAAAATGCACCTCATGTTATTTATTGATTTTTTCCCCTTTTAGCAAGCGGCTATGACATAAAGTACCGCACATCTGAGACTGCTCTAAGTCTTCTTCAAATGGTAATAAAAAGTTTACCTTACAAGGCATTTTTTTATGTGGATTCAGTATTATTTACGTCTAATGATTTTTTTTGTCATATATTAATTTTGCAGATACGAAAATAAGCTCTTTTTTAAGTTCCTGAAACCTTTTTTTTGTTCTTTTTAAGATACAACGTATGACAATTCGAGTGGAGCAATTGTTAAAGGAAGAAACTTCATCGGAAAGTGTGAAAACCGTCGTGGAAGAAATCGAAAACCTGTTCCAGCTCGACCCATTTCTGCACCTGACTAACAGTTCATCTGTTTTTCCCATCGAACTGGTATGATATGGCTTATTCTTAGCTTTTTTCCTTCCGGCAAAAAGCGTTTTACACTTTGTGGAATCCCAGCTTAATGAAAGGACACCAAATACAACGCGGAAAATGATTTTATACACTTTGTGGAATCTTAGCCGAATAGTAGGACGCAAAATACGACGTGAAAGAGGTATCATGTCAAAATTAGTCACGTAGGCCAAAACAATATGACCGGATGATCCGGCCGTACCAAGCTTGATTCTTGTTTTCGGTTGTCTGTTGGGTAATAATGCCTCGACCAATTAGAGTGCGTCACGTGTTTACCGCATGATGGGAAAATATTTTTTAATCCTTTTTTATAATTTGTATACTTTGATACACATAACAATAATTTTACGTAATACTATCTTTTCAACAGGAAGCAGGTGTGGAACTTTTCAGCATGTCTTCTGAACTCATCAGAGCATCTCAGGGGACGAGAATACCAACGATGGAGACTTTAAATGAAGGTGAGAAGGGTATACAAAAAGAAGGTTTAAGATATTTAATTGACCTCGAGGAATGCTGTATAGAATAAAATGTTCGTATTCTTATTGGGTGTATTGCATTATCAGACAAAATCCAGTGTTAGTGTTTGTTTTTAATTGTATATAAATTCAACATACATTAGCATAATTCAACCAGGTGCCATTATACCGCCACCTCAAAAAAACGCAGTTATAGAGGCCTTCTCAAGATTGTCTTCAACACCTTAATATCTGAATTGTTTTACATTTAGGATATTTAACATTCGGTGTTCAAGACAATCTTGGAAAGACCTCTATACTAACGTTTTTTTGAAGTGGCGGTATAATGGCACCTGATGGAATTATGATAGTTGATATTATATGCCACTTTATACTGAAACTGAAATTTGTGTGTTGATATTGTGTAACGTATGATCTTGTCTCACTTGAAAAGTGTCCATATTCCATATGTACCATGACACTAGGATTATTATAATTTTATTAATCACATTTATGATCTTGATTTACTTTTACTTTTCTTTAGTGGTAGCACAAACAGTTTCCCGTCTGTTTCAAATTCTGCCTGTTGGAAATCTACCCGATCTGGACACATCTGTACATCTTTTTAAAATGGAAATCATCGATATCGACTCGATAGACGTTTCCCCTAAGCAGCAGCTTAAGAACGTGAAGGATGCCCAATTGCAATTCCATCTACAGGTCGGTTTTTAACCCTATGTTACTTTTATTGCGGTGAAGCACTGTTTTTACCTGCCTGTTGGTTGCCCAAGGCTAACTTTGAAGGAAGTTATTGAATCAGAAACTGATCTAAGGCCTGGAACTTCTAATAGCGATGAAAGACAGACTGTTCTAAGAGTGAAACTTTACTTGCTGCACCTCAGAGAATGAATAATGATGATGATGATGATGTTTTATTTTAATTTCGTCATTAGAACACTATGTTTAAAACAGATCTACAGTTACTCTCTCTTTAGCTATATGTTGATAGATGAGCAGATAAAATTATTGATTATTAATTTTGCATTTTACAGCTTCGTAAAGCTGGTTTATCTTTGACGAACGCGATTGGCATCGCAGCAGACGCTTTACTGGCCATTTTGCCGGATCATGAGGACTACAATACTGCATTTAAAAGTGACAGTGTCACTGTGGTGGTTGCAAGATTCACTAGTGGCAAAACTGTGATAGTCCGTGGAGGTCTTGTCAATGTGTCATCCTCCTTCGCAAGCTGTTCGCTAAATGGCAGCATAGATGCTACGGTAAGAATTACTTGTAGGTAATTTTTTTCTAGTCGATACTGTTTGGTTGTATTTTTTGCAAGATGTCGTGTGTTGTTAAGAGGAAGAGCACTTATCAAATTATGCAGTAAAGAACTGAAAATATGCTGAAATTGCCAACGCTAACCACTTCCCAAAGAAAAGGTTAAACCATATTTTTCTCCCAAACAAAATAATTAAAAGTACCCCCAACATTGCCATTTAGATTGTGCAAAGTTTGCTCCCTTACATTGATTGAAGAATAAAGGTTTTTTCGCCAAAGTAAAAACGTTATTGCGCGCCAAGCATCCAGCACATACAACTTGCATTTTGTTTACAATTCAAACATCTTACTAACAATATTTTCATATTTTGTAATAGATGGTAGTGATGGACAGAAATCTGTTTTCCTGGAACGGATCAACCTTCGGTCAGAATGTCACGACACCCGTAATTTCGTTTTTGTTGGGACATCAAGGCTTAGACAACTGCACTTTGGAACTAGATCTCTCTATACCTATAGTATTTGGATCAACAGAGCGACCAAAGCGTTATCGCAGAGATCTGGATGGTGTTGGATTCGGTGGAACGCAGCTCTCAGATGGTGGTACTAATATTGGGTGGGGAAAAGACATGGCAATGGCATACCATGCATACGACGTGCCGGCTGCAACGACTGTGGTCGTGATGCATCTGTCGTGGTGGGATCACGCTGCCGCCTACAGGGTCTTCTTCCGTCACGATGCGCTGCCAACAGAGGAGCTGTATGACGACATGGAGACGGTGATGGAGGAAGAGGTTGTTCTGGCATGGCATCGAGAAACGGGCAGCTCACGGACCTGGATTCCTAATATCGATCGACGCCGGGGAAAGCTATACGTTGGAATCCAGAAAACAGGTATCCGAAAACAGTTAATCGTTATATCAAATAATATCCAAAGAAAGAAGTTATGACATTGTTATATTAGCTTATAACGATCGTGATCCTCGATCTCACATTGGTTGATTCGTAAATTTTTCTTACAACAGGTAGAAACATTTATTTTTCTTATCTGTCCTATTTTTTCTTATCTGTCCTCTTTTTTGTTGCCCTGATTAAAACACCATACAGGTTGTCAAAGAAACTGAATAAGTGAAATAAAGTCGAGTAAATAACTCAGATTTAATACTGATGTTACAACGGCTATACGACGATTATTTTTCACATGATAATAATCTGTCAAATGATTCACCTTTTGTTCTGATTATGTCTTGCACAGCTGAAACTACGACTGTTTTTCTTCACCAGTTGTTTATGAATCAGAGTTTCATTACGAAATTGAAAAAAAATAGCCGGAAGCAGATAATTTTATTTTTTTATGCGTTACAGAAGCTTGGAAATGCATTGAACAGGCTATTTTTTAAACCACCTTTATTTATTCAATCCCGTATTGTCTTTAAATGCAGGGCCTGAAAGTATTCTAAACACTGCACCTTCTACTAATGATTACAAACTACAGGCATCAACAGTAAGTTGTTTGAGCTGGGAATATACGCCAGAAAAGTGGACCACCGACTGTGGGGTGAGCAACTTGATGCAGACATGGCAGTACTTGAAACATAAGCTTATTACAAACAGTTGTCCGAAGTATATTACAAGTAACGGAAAACGTACATACAATAGTTAAATTTATATAAGGTATTCCCAAATGATTTCTTTATGTTAGTTCCTTTCGTCAGAAGCGTGATAGCGAAAAGTCGCATGTTAAAATTTATTTCGTTATCTAATAGAAATTTTGTAATTATTACTTGTTGTAAGGTTTAAAGACTCACTTTTTCAATTTTTTTCCATTTCAAGATAGAATTATTGTATTTTAGCTGACTTAACATTTGCCCAATGTCATAGGCAAACTGTGTCGCTTAATAACTATTACAAGCAAGTGGACATAACTGCAATTCTATTTCCTTACAGGTCATGTTGGAGCTATCAAAAAGTGCCATCCGCTGCAATTGCAGCTTCTCAAGGCCGAAAGCAGTCATTGGTGGAAGTGTTCATTCTGCTCCGAATTCTATTGATTTCGACAAGATCTTTGAAAATTCTGAAAACCTATCTGAAAATGGCAATGTATTTTACGTTGTTATTGGCGAGTGGGCCCTCTACCTCCTATTTATGGTCATCGTAAATGTGGACTTTCAGCGTCTTCTAGTGAGTCGCTCGTTTTTTTTTCCTTTTATCATTTTGCATTTGCATTTTGCACTTGAACAATCGACAAATGATTATATTACAGCTTAATAAATAACAATAAAAACAAGTCAAAACCTGCTAAAAAAAACAAGAAACAATACAAAAAATGCAATTGGGGAGATATACATTCAAACCATTGGGAAATGTTCAACTAGTAATAAACAATTATCAATCTAATTATTGCAAAATATTAGTTGGTGTTTACTGAAAGTACTGTTAATGAAATTTGATGATCATTTTTACAAACTACTAGCTATCAAAATTCGATGCAATATAGCAAATCTTCAAATTTTCATCGCAGCCAGCAGCAGCCGTAATACATAGCAGGTACAACTAACTATCAAAAAGACAGACAACAATACAATATAGAGTGAACAGCCTGTTTTCTTAACATTTTTATGGACACATTAGTATTTCCTTTGCTTCTAAATCCTCCCAGGGTATTAATATTTTACTTATACATTTTTTTGCTCAAGGAGAAGATAAGAAATGATCCAAAAGCTCTAAAGAGGAAGGATAATTTGGAACAACTATCCGTCCTACCGCCAGACAGGATGCCAGCCTCGTATCTATACCAGATCACCGTCAACACCGGCTCTATGTTCGGTGCTGGCACCTCGGCACGAATTGGTTTCCAAGTATTCGGATCAAAATGCAAGACGGCAGTCAAAATGTTGAACCCTAGAGGAGAAGTAAGCCATTTGTACTCCTTTTTGTAACCTAAATATTGCCGTGATGACACAGATTACTATTGGGAGTCTGTTTATCTAGGTCCATAATTGATATTGTTTTAATTGATATTGATTTGTATATTCGTAGCTACGAGCATGTGTAACTACACAAAACGACACCGGGAAATATATAAGAGTAACTTTATACAGAAAACTGAAACTCACTATTAGTTTCCTTCTTAGTTCAGTTAGCTTGAATCTTGTAGTTTTGTCCAGGCTTTGAGTATATCAGCATGATGCCAGTTGTTCTAATATTAATGATTATAATAACACTTTCTAGCTACTATTTTACATTTGATTGTTTCAGTCGTTGCTACGCGGAGGCTCTTATGACTTCATTATGCCAGTGAAGAAGCCACTCGGTCATTTGGAACTCCTGCAAATCTGGCACGACAGCACCGGGCGTGGTGACGCCGCTTCCTGGTTCCTGAGAGAAATTATTGTAAAGGACCTACAAACAGAAAGAACGTAAGACACATTGTTATTTCTAATAACCTGAAGTGATCTTAGTTGCCAGGGCAGACATCAAAGATTTGCTATCCATGGGGGAACATGTCAAAACACACTGAAGCAAGAACTAACCCGTTTTGTAATCTTGAAACTTCTTCTGAACCAGGAATTTTTATTGGAAATTTTGACCAATACGGGCAAAATCAGACCTGTCTTTTCCTTCCAACCTGAAAAGTCTTGAGGTCGGGTCATGTTTTGTTACGGAAAAGAAAGATTTTGAAGTATTTAAAGCAGTATTGTAGCATTCTCAAATACCTCTGTACATGCGGTCTATTGTTTAATTCTTTGCAGCTAGCCACTAGTTAGTCTTAAATAAAATAAAATATCAATCTAACGCTGCACAGCAAATGTAGTGTCTGATGGCTAAAGTAAATATAAAACGCTTTACTTTAATAATACTTGATTCTTTCATGCACCTTTTTACTTTGTTTATCTTAATTTTCGAAACGTTAGAATTTAAAAGAAAATAATTTTACCACTTAATTCAGGCAACAATATTTACACTCGCAGATATCAGTTCGTGTGTTATGATTGGTTGTCTGATGCGAGAGGTGACTGCCAAGTTCAAAAGGTTCTACACGCGACAACTCAAGAACAACTACAGTCTTTCAGTACATTGTTTCGCGAGAACACAAACGCATTGTTCTATGATCAGCACATGTGGACATCCCCTATTGTGTCACCTGAAGGTATTTATGTAGAGAATAACTTTTATCATTTCTTTGCTCTTTTGTTTTCTTGCATACCCGGTAAACTTCCCTATGGTGTAACATACCAAGTTTGTACTAAATGCAAGCTGCATATCCAGACAGATAGAATTGATAAACTTTCCCACTCTTTTCGATAAGTGTAACTCTTTTACGTATATAAATAAGGAGTTTTTCTCCTCAAACACCGTACCCCAATCTAACATTATTCATTATTTTACTCAATGTTGTTTTTACATCAGCTTGATAAACATTATTTTCACCCGTTTCTCAGGCTCCAGTTTCTCCAAGACAGAACGGCTGTCTTGCTGTTGGGCGGTTGCCAACGCTATGATGGTGGCTAGTGCCATGTGGTACAGGGATGAGAACAATGATTCCATCACCAACATCGTGTATAACCTTGGATTTGTGCGATTCACGCTTCAAGTGAGACAATGTTTGTTCATTGTGTATCTTTACAGGAAATTTGACATTGTAACAAATTACTGTAAATGCATTTAAGTTCGCAAAAATTCAATTTCGCGGTAGAGGGAAAATGGAATTTTCGCAGTGGTTTTAATTTTTGATTTGAAAAAAAAAGAACAGTTACAGTCTGTGTTGTAAGTACAGTGAAGTCATTGTACTAAAGGCCCCCTTTCACATGACGTGCGGCACGCTTGCGGCATCGCTGCGTTCGAAAACGCAGATGTACCCCCACTGAACCTAGAGGTGCCGCAAGCAAACCTAGAGGTGCCGCAAGCAAACCTAGAAGTGCCGCTTGCAAGCGCGACGTTTTTTAAAAAGTTTAAAAATAACGCAAGTGGCAAGATGCCGCAACAGTGCCGCAACAGTGCCCCAACGGTGCCGCAACGGTGCCCCAACAATGCCCCAACAGTACCGCCACCATGCCCCAAACAGTATCAAGGATATATTTTGCCTATTTTACACCAAGAATCAAAAGTAAACATCATTTTATCACCGAAAAACTATTTTAGATGCATTTCTAATAATTTTACAGCGGTTTTCGATCCAGTTAAAACACTGCGAATTGCAGAAAACTTACCTTGTATCCGTATTCAGAGTTAACTTGAAAATACATCTTTTGATTTATTTAATGGAAAGTAGGTCAGTATTTTATACTTGAAAACAAAAATTAAGTAACTGGTTTATCGATTAACCTACGGATGTAGAGATAAAGGTTATCGTACAATGTTCAAAAAGAAATTATTTATGTTGGATGATAACGAGTTTGCGTTTGCGTTATAACGTTACAAGCTAATCATTGCTGGTAGCCTGCCACCGATAAAATACAAAATTGAAGTCATTCAGGCCCATGGGCCATATTTTTCTCACTTTTTACAAATATGATAGATTTAGACATCAATAGGCTGGCAAGCCATCCGCCGGCAATGAAAATACTCAGCGTCATACAAAAAAAGTATGAAATATCAAACATTTTCATTTTAGAAATTTGCAAAATTGGTGAATAAACATATAAACATACATAATTACACATAACGTTACATGGTGCAAAACGTACACATCTAGTGAAATCTGGTATATAGTTCGTGTCCGTTCATTTGGGTCATTTCCTTTACTGTAAAAGTCTTTCAAGGTTATTTATAGCATATGTACCATATAATTCATTATCATAAGGGAAATCTTTTCATTATAAATCTCATTTTGGGGCATTCTCATCATTTTACGGTGATTTTTCATAAATTGACAGCGCTGCAATTGTCAATAACATATTTATTTAGTCTAGAAACGCAAAAGTGCCGCACGTCAGTGTGAGGGCAAGACAAAATCGGCGAAATTAACACAACAGTGCCGCAGTGAACGAACGCAGCAATGCCGCAAGCATGCCGCACGTCAAGTGAGAGGGGACCTTAACCATGGGTTCCGAAACCCTACGCAAGAGCTAAGGTCTTCTTAAAGCAAACCTAGTCGTTATTAGTCTAGTTAACATTTGAAAATATAACTATACTTTATACCTTACCTTTTGTAAAGGAACTGTACGTCAGCATCGTTACTACTGGTCTGGTGACACCGGTTTCCATGATACCGCTTCTGCTGTTCAGGAAAGAAATACCTGCTCCCGTCACAGCTCCAGGAGTACGGCGCACTAATTGTAAGATGCTATCTTATGTTGTCGGTAACGTCTACATACACGCATACTTTTTTTATTACAGGAGCAAGTACTTTTTTTTTACTTTCAAAAAGAAGAACTTAAGAAGGAACAGCAAATCATTATTATTATTGGTATGTAGATGCTGCATATAAATAGATGGTGGTTGTGCTAATCGATATCTGATTTAGATTATCAATTTGGGAATTCTATAAACCCAACCCGTTCGAACATGTGACATATTATGTAAAGGAGGAAGACAAGAAGGTTGAATTTGATCTGCACGTACAAGATAATTGTTTTTACTAACTGCAAAGACTTGTTATGACCTGATTTTCTATTTATGTACTATTACTGACACAACTCCATCATGCTGTGTATTCTTTTGTCTTTGAAAGCTGTGAAACGGTTTTCCCGCTGGCCGAAGTACGTGGCATGGACGATAGTAGTGGTTTCATCCGTCGTCTCGTCGTTCTTTGTGATCATGTACAGCCTGGACTGGGGTAGAGAGAAGAGTGAAGCATGGCTAAAGGCCTTCTTTCTCTCATTTTGTTTAACGAGTGTTGTTGCTGAAACCGGCCAGGTAACGTTACACCATTTGTGCATGCGCATCTGTTTTGGTCCTTACACGCTAATCAACAAAGATACAATATTACCTTATTCAAATGCAGATATATCCCATCTAATATCATCAGTTATTGTATGTCCTATTTCGGCCAATTTATATACCTTCAAAACAAAACCACTACAGGAAAAACAACATTCGTTAATGAAACGGCATATTGTTAATAACCTATAGTTATTGAATTATTAGCAATCACAGTTATATTGCCTTCACTGCTATTTATAGATTAGAATGAAAATTGTTAGATACCAGTCATATTTCAACTGCATGGTGTATAAGTTGCAATACAGTATCCCTGCAGCAGTTGGCGTTTATATCTCTCTCACATCTTGGTTTAGCCGCCAGTAAATTAACATAAGATTTTAACCCTTGGACAGATACTTCTCCTGGCGTTACTAGCTGCCTGGATCTGTAACACGACGCCTTCAAGCAAACAGAGGACGTACGAGGTCAAGAAAGATGAACTGCATTTGCACCTTTTGGAACGTAAAGGTGATTTTCACATCCTTAACCCCCAACCGTGAGTCCACACGGGCCGAAAAACAGTACTTTTACCAAGCATGCAATAACGTTAACTTTATACTTTAGTGTAACAAACATCAACTCCTACTCTGGCATTACATCATCGCTGATGTTTCTTCAACGTGTTTGTGCATTAAGACTTATATGAAATGGGCTAATCCAAATATATCGTAGTGTTATTGCATTGTATGTGAATGACGATTGAACGTCTGTTATCGTTAACTTGTCTTGCAATTGTAAGTCACCCAGCCGACATGCTCTATTAAGAAATATTAAAAAAAAATAGGATATAGAATGAGCCTCGTTAACGCGTTTTCCATGTCATATATATGCATGTATGTCACTGTTCAATCCTCTTCCAGAATAATACGGTATCGGCACGTACATGATTGTGTATTCCGGAATGATATGGTTTGGGTCCATATATGACTGTTTAACTTTTTAGCTCCAGAGAAAGTGCACTCACCCGGAGCTGCCTCTGTACAAAGGATGAAAAGAAAGAACGAACAGCGGCGGAAGTTTCACATCGTTCTAAGGGAGTACACCATCCTGTTCCTGTTAGTTGTTGTGCTGTTCTTCATCAGTCAACAGGATAAAGATCCGTTTGCCTTCAATGCATCGCAGACCTTATCGTCGACACTCACCAAAGGCTTTAACTCGGTAAGTAAGTAACAGACCATCGGTAAGACATTACTAAGCTTCTAACATTCGTATTCCACTCGGGGAATGTGTTGACAGATTACTCAAAGTTCATACATACGCGTGACATCTAACTCAGAAGTAATAAGCAGCTATTGAACCTAAAATAATCATTTCAAGGTACCTACCTACAAAATAAATACTAATGTAAACCATCCAGGACTTCTACAGCTATGCTGTCAATTTACATGCATACAGAAACAACAATTTAAACGCTAAAACATAACCTTGTTGAAGGTAAAAAAAAGAATATTAGTTTTGTGATCTGTGTGATTTTCAGTCACATCTTTAAATGTCGTGGAATGGCCGCCTAACTGTATATCGAAAATGACATATAACGTTTGTAGTAGACTATAATATATAATTCAACTCATTAAATATTTGCACTGTTACTCTCGTTCTACTACTTGAACACATGATAATGCGATCCAATGTCTGTCTTTGGCAAATAAAAACATAGTGAAATTTCTTTCTTTTAAGATAACGACTCCTGGAGATTTCTGGGCGTGGAGTGAGAAGATCTTTTTGCCTGTTCTATACCCTTCGTCGTGGTATAACGGCTGGAAAATGAAGTACCTGGATCGCCAGTTTCCACTTCACACTCAAGCATTCCGAATCGGCCCTCCACGTTTTATCCAAATAAGGGATACAGCAGGTAGGTTTTGGTGCTGATTGTATTCTCTGATATTGATTTGGTTGTAAGATAGCTGACATGGCTATTCAGATTACAAATATGGCTGTTCAGATTACAGATTTGTGATAAAGAATTTACAAGATAGTGGGTCAAAACTTGTATAATAATAATAAGGCAAAAAATAGAGTGTTATCTCTGTCAGCTATTGTCTTATCATCAAGCATTGCTTACATAGGTCCGGCTTCTATTGCTACTTTTGCCTGTCAAAGATGCTTATGAGTTTCTTAAGTTGAACCACAGTACTGTAAATATCATAACTGTACATGTATGCACGGATGTTGTGGGACAGAGCTGGCAGAATGAGCAGATTAGATCATTAGATCACTGTTATTCGGTTACTTGAATCCACCGCGAACATTTCTGCATTTACAGTATTACATTTTCTACCTCTTACAGATTCTGTAGAACTAGACGATACCCCAAATGGTTGGTTTGTCTTCACCGGAAATGGCTCATATCCCTGTTGGCAGTTTAACGCCACAAGTACATTGGTATTTGATTCAGACTGCATCTCAAAACACTCCATGGAACTTCCTACAACCCTAGCCCAGGCCACCTCTACACTGTCAGATCTTCAGCGTACCCAGTGGATCGACCAATATACAAAGTGGTTGGTTCTGGAACTGTCGTTGTACTACCCGTCCCGCAAGCTATTCAGCAGCCTACAGATGACCGTACATAAGACAAATATTGGTCATATTTCTACATCTGCAACCGTTAGGACGTACAGGCTGTTCCAGTATGAAAACACTTCTGATTATGGCGTGATGATAGCCCACATCCTCTTTATCGTATTTTTCCTTGCTAACCTCATAATGGAAGCGATGGTTATCAAAGAGAAAGGCATGAAGTACTTCTTTTCTATCTGGAACTTGATTTCTTTTGTGAGCATTATTGGATCTGCAGTTCTCATCTGGGCCTTTGGAATGAGGTACCATTTTGCATCTGAAGCACTGAAGAAAATAGTGGAGGCAACAGGCTAGTATCATTTTAGTTTCTCCCGTTGAGGTTCATAAAAGTAATAAAAAAATTTCGACGACGTACTAGTATTTGTGTCGTAGGATAGCATCGACAGCTATATAAATAGGACGTTTGCCGTATTATGCAAATTACACCGTGATTACTCATTTTTTCAACAAATTTTTATCTCATAATAATCGTTTTTTTCACCCGATCTACATTTTCTAGGTGAAAGTGGAATAGACCATTTTGTTAATTTTGAGTCTACCTCCCGGTGGGATGAGGCATTTAAATCCGTGCTAGCCATGTTAGTCTTCGTTAACACTCTGAAGTTGCTCCGCGTGGTCCGCTTTAGCAAGACCATTGCCAAGTTCATCGCTCTGCCCGGTGCCATGAAGAGTGGTCTGATAGGCTTTTCTGTGACAAGTGCAATAGCCTTCATGGCCTTTAGTTCTTCAGGTATGTGATTCTGTTTAATTAGTTTGCAAAATACTGGAAATCTTGCGTCTGTCGACCACTGTAAAAT
This sequence comes from Branchiostoma floridae, assembly GCF_000003815.2. Classification (NCBI taxonomy): domain Eukaryota; kingdom Metazoa; phylum Chordata; class Leptocardii; order Amphioxiformes; family Branchiostomatidae; genus Branchiostoma; species Branchiostoma floridae. The sequence continues at coordinate 16,719,979 of NC_049989.1, read as the reverse complement.
CGACATGGTCATCTAAATATCTGCCTGTAATGATGTCTGGCCATTCTTCTTTCTTACGTCGTGGGATTTCAAAGAGCTTGAAATGCATGTGACTATTCAAGTTGTCAAATAGCTTATTGAAAATCCCCGATTGCATCAGCATATTATAATACTTCTTACTTGAACGTGCAGAGACAAATTAGCCTGGTATCCAGCCGTAATATAGTTCCCGAGTCTCTTCTCTTCACAATTATGAAGAGGAGAGAAGAGACTCAGGAACTATATTACGGCTGGATACCAGGCTAGAGAATAATAATCATTTCAGCTGGATGCTTATCTTTTATATCCACAGCTTACATGAATATAAAGTATATAGTGTCAAATATGTGATGGTTTAAAATGTGCAAACAATGAAACATGCTGGAAGGAAGTAATTTACTGCCGTTAAAACAGGTATGGTGGTGTTCGGGACACATATGAAGGCCTTCAGCAATGTGTTACACACAAACTACGCACTGCTCGATATGTTGCTTGGCAGGTATGTGGACATTGTACTTTCCGGTCAACAAGCGTACTAGAAAGCGTGTCCTACCAAAATAGTGAGCATGATAAAGAGTTTATAAATATATATAGTACATAATAAATTGAACTAGGACATTCTCTGTGGTTTGAAATTACCATGTAGCAGCACGAAACGCATCTTTGCAATATTTTTGGTACACCAAGTAGTGAAATTGGAACACAAGACATGGATGCATGGAGCTGAATAAGTCTTTTTAATTTCTAATATATTTGTAATGGACATCACGATGGGCACTGTTATGTTATTTAACTACAAAAGTATACAATTTTTCAGGTTTCTTGCTAAAGAAATCTTGGAAGCGAACCCATATGTTGGTCCTGTCTACTTCACGTTCTTTATGGTATTCATCTACATAATCCTGGTCAATTTCCTGGTAACCATCATCTGTGACGCCATTGCTTCCGATGCATCAATTGATGATGACTATGACCAGGAGCTGGCAGATTACATCTGGAAAAGTCTCCATCAGATATTCGGGATTCAGCCACCTCCAACATCACATGTAAAAACAGGTAATGAATCTAGATATTTTAAACAAATATTCTTACAACTACAACTAGCAAGTACCAAAATTGAATGTCTTAAATGGTTTCTTGAAGTATCCAAACATGCCACTTTTGTCTAAGACCATTAATATCACTCCATATTTTCCCACAGGCGAAGAGAGCCTTACCGAGCTGAATGCAAACTTGCGTATGATAGAAGAATCCTTAGATGACACCTTAGACGTTGCACGCAGTATATGGCCAGCAAATACGAGTGATGAACCATCCTTCAACTTACAAGGACAACATGCCGCATCAAGTTTTCTCCCCACAAAGCAACTAGATACATACGAATCGGCTAATGAAGTTGTAAAACCATCAACTTCAGCCATGTCTGTTGTCTATGATCAGGTCAAAAGTGTCCTAGAAACACACGAGGCTGACGCCGCAAGGCTTGAAGAAGTACAGATGGAGAGCAGACGACGTGCGAGAGCCACTGTTCAAAGAAAACTAGCAGCGAGAAGGTTTATCAAGAAAGCGGGGCGTGGTGGCAAAAGACTGGGGACCATCGTGGAAAAGGCGGAGGAACTATTAGAGCAACACGCCGCCGACACGGCACGGTTGGAGCATCAGCACAAGAGCAATAGACTTTTAGTCGAAAGTAAAGTTCGACAGAAGCTGGCAGCTCGCCGCATGGTTAAGGACAATAAAAAGTAGCCTGCATTACAAGTTACTGCTTATCGTTAATTTTATTTGGTTAGGGAATAAAACGATAGTTACTCACTCACTCACCCACTCACTCACTCACTCACTCACTCACTCACTCACCCACTCACTGATCACTCACTTATCCTCCTGCACATAGTATCTGCGTACTCTAGCGTCACAAAAATACATTGGAAATATTGAAGGCTATTACAGCTTTTTATAGTTGAATTATATAATTTTTCGTTATTACTGTCTGTCAAAACAACGAAACAAGAATACAATATTTTAGAAAGGAAGACCATGACCCTTAATTTATAATTAGTGTTGTGGATGTGCCAGTGTAAATATTGTTTAATGTTTGTATTCCGTAGAGCATGCATGTTGGTATGTAAAAAAATTATTGCAATACAATGCAAATACTTATTACATCGTGGTAAGTTTATACTTATACCTATACTTCATAAATTATAATACCGTAAACTCAACATGATGATATGCATGCACTTTGGGTTGCATAATTTTACTTGTGCTTGTTTTGTGTTGATCAGCATGCAAAAAATAAAATGCTATACTAAAGACTGTAATTTGTCGTATACATGTTCTTTTTGTAAATAAGCAAACATAGATAAACAATTAAGGATAAAAAGAGGACGCACTCCAGTTGGGTTAGTGCTACTACTAACAAGAATTATTGATTTCACTATTTTGTGTTTATGTCTAAACTAGTTTTAGGATTTCTTCCATCCAATGGCAGACATAGATAATCTATAATAAGAATGAATGGTGTAATCGCATTTTCTATTAGTGTATGCAAATGAAGTGTTCGCCCAAATTCTTGCACCCAAATGTTGCATGTCGCTTTTGTTGTTACTTAAGTATAGTTGCCTGCTTGTTACCCTAGCTGTGGTGCTAATAACTGTATTGTCTTACATGAAATATTTACCGAACTCGACATCACAAATTTGGAAATCAGTAAGATATTAATCCTAAACACAGGGTAATGTAAGACTTTAAGATAAAGCTAAGCTATATATATATTCAGATACAGTGTAAATGATATATAGAATGTCACTTCATAGCTGTTGCAGCAACAATATTTTAAGTCACAGACACCCTAGATCCCATACATGATAAGCTGGCAAACTGTGTTGAACAAAAACGAGCACACGGTACACTGTATGTGCCTGCAGGGTTTGTCTGATTGTATGCATGCATGTTAGAAAGAAACTGAAATGTTAAAAAGCGTGAGTTTTATATTAAAACATAACGCACAAACTTGGTGTATGTTATCACTGCGTTTAATGGGTTACTGTTGTTGTCTGTGTGTGTGTGTGCGTGTATGCGCGCGTGTGTATGTGCGTGTGTGTGCGTGCATATGTACGTGTATGTGCGTGTGTGTGCGTGTATGCGCGAGCTGTGTGTATGTGCATGTGTGCGTGTGTGTGTGTTTGTTCGAATGTGTGTGCGCGTGTATTACACAATATTTGTAATGTATTACAAAATTCAGCCCAGAGGTCTGCTATGTTTTACAGAATTACATGGGATGACGTCATCTCCGGATGAATAATTATAAGCTGAGAAGGGCTGTCTCCTCCAGGAGCCATAGTGTGCCTGAGTTGCATAACCCTTCATGTTGGCAGGACATTATAATGCCTGAGCTCCATAAAGTTGACAGAGGAAAAGATGGGAGGACACATAAGAGAGTTGACTGGTTTAAGCCTAGCTGAAGCGATGCGAGTGGCAGAAGATAGAGCTAGGTGGGGCGATTTTCAAAAAAGGGGATAGGAGCGACCCTTCGAACTACAGACCTGTGTCCTTAACCAGTGTTTGTTGCAAACTTCTAGAGCATATAATGTATTCAGCTACTATGAAGCTCTTAGAGGAACATCTTATTGCCAACACAACATGGGTTCAGGACCAACCATTCCTGTGAGTCTCAACTCATTACCACCCTTCACGGACTTTTTTCTTGGTTTGACAAAGGTACACAAATTAGTATGGCCATACTTGATTTTGCAAAAGCTTTTGATAGTGTTCCTCACATGCGGTTACTTAAGAAGCTTGATTATTATGGTATAAGAGGTAAAACACTTCAGTGGATAAAGAACTGGTTGACTGACCGTTATCAGCAAGTTGTGGTGGATGGAGACAAGTCCAAACCTGTTAAGTTAAGGCCTGGCGTGCCTCAGGGCACTATATTAGGCCCATTATTATTCTTGATATATATAAATGACACCAATAAAGGTATTACTTCACAACTCCGTTTATTCACCGATAATTGCTTACTCTACCACCCCATCATAAAGGAAGAAGATCAACACACTTTTCAGAAGGATCTTAATCAATTGTGTAAGTGGTCGGATCTTTGGCAGTTACGCTTTAATGCACATACACAAATCAAAAAGAGCTTCTAAGCACTTACATACAATGTTTTCAGAACCCCTTGAGTCTACATTGCAACACCCGTACCTAGGTATCATACTCTCACACAACCTGAAATGGAATACACATAGATTAATATATAGCAGCAAAAGCAAACAGTACTCTGGGATTCTTGAGAAGGAATCTGAGAGGAACATGTAGAGCAGTCAGAGCTCAAGCCTATTTGTCCATTGTAAGACCAAAACTAGAATATGCATCCTCTGTGTGGGACCCCCACAAACGCACACATTCACAAACAAACAAACTTAAAGACAAGTTAGAAGCAGTACAGAAGCGTGCCGCCAGGTTCGCCACTGGCGACTACCGCTCAACAACCAGCATTACACACACTCTGCAAACTCTCGGTTGGCCCACCCTACAACAGCGCAGACAAATTGCCCGCCTTTCACTTATGTAGAAAGCTGTCAATAATCTTATTGCCATCCCCATCCATAATATCCTCACAAGAAACACTAACATAACCAGAGGACATCAGCAACGATTTACCACACTCACACGTAGGACTGAAACACACAGAGGCGCTACTTTCCAAAAACAGTTATCGAATGGAATGCAATACCGCAACACATTATAGAAGCTAAGACCACAGATAGCTTCAAAGCTGGGGTAGCCAAGTACTATGGCTATCCCGGTTTCACCCAGCTGTAAGGGTAAGGCCTATATCTAGTGTGGCAATGTAAAGTATCACGTTGTTCGTTTATTTATGCACCACTTTTTTCTATTTTGTTGACGGCTTCCACCACCGGCCACACTTGGGTTTATGTAGGCCTCTGACCTAGACACCATGCCCCACGCGGGGTTTTGTCTAGTATTATAAGAAGATTAAGAAGGGGGACGGTGGAGCAGCGAATTGTCATGGTGCCCAACGACCCACTAGAAGGTCAAGGGATAGCTGAGATAAAAGTGCAGAGGTAGAAGTCATACAATAAAACAAGATTTCAGAGACATGATACCTCCATGAAATATTTTGAGCCGTTGTGGACTTACTGCTTCATCATATGCCATTGATTATGCAAATAAAGCAGCCATTAACATTTTATTCATGATGGTCTCCTTCATGGAGGTAAAAATAGCGAGAGCCGAACCTCTACTTGAAGAGTATCAAAACGTGGTACAAGGTTTCGCAAAAGCGACACCAAGCGACTGTCAAGAAAACAGCAGACATCAGGCAGACGAAATTGTCAGCATCTAAACTCCTAATTAAAAGAAAAAACTAAATCCAATTGTTTAGGTGACATTGTGACAAGCTAATTATAAATAAATGTATAAACAGGAATGTGCGGCGGCAAACCAACTGTGAACCGCTGGGTTCTAACTTCAAAGAGAATTTTTAACAAGATCTTTGCATTCCTTCAAAGATGCCTAGGGCGCGTTGTATCTGGACGGAATTCGGGTGTAGTTGTGTTGCCCGCGAGAGCCTTATCGAAAAAAAAACAACATTGAATTGAAGAAAAAAAATGTGACGTTCAATTGATTTCCGTGATGAAACCGTTCATTTCCCAACTCTACTATCTTCAATCCACACCATCGCATGCCATATTATCTATTTGTGGAGACTTAAATGCTAGGGTAGGGAATACATTCTCTTACCATCTAGCAACAAATCGCAATGGACAACATCTCATTGAGTTTATGCAACAACACGACCTTTTCATTGGTAATGCCTCGTTTCAGAAACCCAAGACAAGGCTGTGGACATGGAGATCCCCCCTAGGGAACCTGGCACAGATTGACTTCTGTCTTTACAGAAGGAGGTGGAGAAACAGCATTAACCCTCATCCGACCGGTACATTTTTACGACGAATCTGACCGTATGGGGTCATTTTTGACCCCATTTTGTTTTGCTCATAGACATATCTCATTTGCATAGGTAGTTAGTGCTTATTATCATAATTTATGCATAATGTCTAAAAACTGTGTTTTACACGAAAAAACTATATTTCTTTCAAAATATTCGGTGTTTATTCATCTAAACAACTATAACTTGTTGCTGTAATAGCAATGATGAGTAATGTCTGTTATTTTATAGAAATTTCTTGATATTTACGTAATTAATGATTCATATTTGGCTGGGGTCATTTTTGACCCCACCGAACCAGACACAAACTTTCAAGTATAGCTTATACAATAATGGGCAAAACTTGGTGAAAAATTGGTAGATGTTGTAAGACATGTATACAAACAAATTCATGGAAGGAATTTTTTCTGTGATGAAAAATGTTGCTATGGCAGATAAAAATATACGCATGGGGTCAAAAATGACCCCATACGGTCGGATGAGGGTTAAAGACTGTCAGACATACAATTCTTCCAACCCCATTTGCAGCGACGATAGAATGGTGTCCACTAAAATACGTCTCAGTATCCGTGCGCCTAAAATCTCATCTCGTAAAAAGTTGTACTGGAGAGCAGTAAGGCAAGCAAGATTGACACTTGTATTTTCCAGAACTTTGCTGAGCTACCAGAAGACTGCAAGTCGTACAGTAAATTTGTGAGAATCTGTAATGAAGTTGTATCCAAACTGCTCCCTCGCAAGCCGCCCAGGGACACCAACCTAGCCGAGAGCCCTGAAGTTGTAGCTGCACGACGAGCCACCCTTCGTTCTGCAACAAGCAATGTTCAAGCTGCTCAGACTCAACTTAGAGAGACTTATGACAAAACTACAGACAATAGAATTTGCAAAACACTTCAATCTTTTGAAGTGTGCACAGATCTGGAACACATGAAAGCCTGGAAATTGATCCGTGAGCTGTCAGGCAAGAAATCTGGAGTCATATTCATCCAGGGTGAAGATATACTCAATAAATACTTGGAGAAACCATTTCTCCAAGTTGCTCTCTGCCGAAAACCCGCTGTCCAACTCAACCGGAGTGTCAATTTCCCCAGTGTTTAACATGAACAACAATATCAGTTGAAACCCTTTTTCACAAAATGAAGTAGACATTGCTCTTAAGCAGATGAAACCAGGGAAGGCTCCCGGGCTCGATGGCCTACCTTTGGAAGTATGGAAACTCCCCAAGACCAGTGAACGTCTCACCTTTTTCTGTAACCAGACACTAACCGGTCACAGACCACCGGAGTGGGGTCGTGCAGGTATTGTACCTGTTCCAAAGAAAGGTAACTTGACACTTCCCGACAACTATAGAGGCATTTCCCTCACACAAGTGGCTGCAAAGGTCTACAACCGCCTTATACTGAACAGACTAAGACCCTTCATCGATAAACTACTTCGCCCAAATCAAAATGGATTCCGACCTTCCCGTTCAACATCAGGACAAATCCTGGCTCTCCGTAGGATTGTAGAAGAGGTCCAGAACCACCAGAAAGAAGCAGTTCTCATATTCATTGATTTCAAAAAAGCTTTTGACTCTATTGATCGTACTATTATGTTTGAAATTCTGTTAGCACATGGCATACCAACCCCGATAGTTAATTAAATCAAAATCATGTATGACAACACAACTGCCACAGTTTTCACCCCAGAAGGGGAAACTGACTTCTTCAATATTTACACAGGGGTTTTACAGGGCGATCCCCTCGCACCTTTCCTTTTCATAATCGTTCTGGATTATGCACTCCGCAAGGCCATCAACGCCAATGACGGCCTTGCGCTGCAAAGGAGACGGAGTTCCAGGCACCCAGCAGTGGTCATTTCAGACTTCGCAGACGATATTGGTCTACTCGAGGACACTATCCAAGCTGCGCAAGACCTCCTACATAGGGTGGAATGTGCCACTCAGGAAATTGGCCTCTATCTCAATTCCTCAAAAACCAAAGTGATGCACATAAATCCAAGTGATCACCCTCGGGCCTTACTAGCAAGAGATGGGTCCACTATTTAACTGGTTAGTGACTTAATTAAGTACTTAGGCAGCTATAATAATTCTGTGTATGATGTCAATGTTCGTATTGGCCAAGCCTGGGGTGCATGTCATGCCCTAACAAAGGTATGGAAAGCCCCCATTAAAACACCACAAAGCTGAAAGTATTTAAAGTATGTGTAGAGGCTATTTTGATTTATGGTTCAGACTCATGGACACTACCTAAGTCTCTGTCCAAGAAATTGGATGGTAACTACACCCGTCTGCTTCGTTATGCTCTAAATATACCCTGGCAGAGTCGCATAGGAAACAAAAAAAACTGTACAATGGACTTCCCCCTATCTCTAGAACTATTCAGAAAAGAAGACTGGCTCTTGCTGACCATGTCGCACGTCATGAGGAGATGACTGCCAAAGTTCTCCTCTGGGAACCTGATGCAAAGAGAAAAAGGGGACGACCGAACCTGACACTTAAGAAAGTTTTGGAGGAGGAGGTTGGTTTAAAGGACTACAACCTGCTAGCTGCCATGCCTGATAGATACGCATGGTTAGACATTGTTAAGGGCACCTTGTATGAGGATGACCCGAACTGAACTGAACTGAACTGATGTAGGGCGTGTACTTTTTGCTGTCCAAAATCTAACAAGTAGCACCATGCCAAGAGATCAAAAGCAGCAATATAAGACAATATAAGACAAAATATGATATAATATAATGTATTTCAGCATAATGTATGATATGAAATTTATGATAAGATTTACATATTTTTACATTCCTATAATTAAAAAATCTGTCAGATAATATACAGAGATGCATAAATCAAGCTTATCACCGCGAGTTTACCCCAATCAGTTTAAAAATATATTCATTTTCCCCTTGGCGACCCTGACCTTCCAACATGTGTAAAGCTAGCTTCTGTAAATGACGTCCCCTGAAAACTATAAAAAATACTGCAGCACTAACAGTGGATTTGCCACGTGACATGGTCGGAGGGGCTGCTATATACTACATGCGACTGCCATTGCCTTATGTAATATTAACACGAATGAAGTTCTCCCAAAGTTCCTTTCCACAGGAAATCTAAACGTGTGTACTTACCGATTGTGGGAAAAGCCCGGCTTCGACTTCGGCGTTTTCTCCCGCTAACAGCTGTTTAAACCAAAACACGTCTGAACTCCGAGCCATTGGCAGCAGATAGGTACCAGAACATGAAACATAATACATCTGAGGTCACATTTTCTGTCTAGATTTGAAAAGTAAAAAGCTACTCTTTTCAGTCTTATGTCACTGGCAGAAAACAAACAAGACAAGAACTGGTTTCAGGAAAAATTATTAAAACTGATATAAAATACTGCACGACTCCAGGACTCCAGGAAGAATAGTGATACTATACTTAGTATCACTAATGGAGATCCAAATGAAAAAAAAGCGGCACTGCCTTTACGCATGTCAGTATTTAACCCTATTCAGACCGGGGGGGGGGTACGAAGTTTGACAAAATTTCCATTTTTTCGTGTTGCCATGGCAACCGTTTGCTGACAGGCAGTTTTGCCAAAAATCACTATTTTTGGTTCTAACAATGTATTTTTCACATTTATTTGCTATATTACTGCTCTTTTAATACATAAATAAAAATAAATCTTACATTATTAAGCATATCTTTCATAATTACATATGCATAAATTATGCTAATTTGAAGACGTCATCAGCCCAAAATCCAAGATGGCGGCCCGTATGGCCAGATCAAGAATAACAAGCTAATTATCCCTTAAAATTTGTAACTACCTGGTATTTTTTCATCAAAAACCATCTAAATGAATGAATTTAGTCTATTTCCATTGCCCTTTGTGATTATTTGTTGCAAAAAAAATAGTTTTAAAAGTTCAAGGTAGTGGATATAATATGGCGGAGCCTAACTCGTATCTCAGATGTCCATGACGTCATTTTATGACGTCATTATGACGTCATCGATGTTGCTATTGGCAATACAAGTCGTAATAAACATTATTATTCTGTTATCTGCACTTGTTGTTACATTTTTGTAGTAGAACTTGAAGTTGTCTGAGAATACCCTTTTTTCATTGGTCCGGCCAATATAATCAAATTGATGACGTCATAATTACGTCATCTTACGTCAACGTAACGTCAAACGTCAAAAACTCGTCAGATATTATGCTGATATCATGTCCTAAAAATTTGGTGGCCCTACAGCACGTCGTTCAAGAGTTAGAGGACTTAGAAGAGGAGGGCCTCAAAAGCCCCCCCCCCGGTCCAGGGATGACCAAAAAAGCCCGGTCTGAATAGGGTTAAAGGTCCCTCCCATTGGGTGTTGCTTGGGTTCTTCTTCGTTGCTCGGATGAACACGCCGAATACAAAATTATTGTAGAAAATCTACAAAAGTATGCGTCAACGTAAGACTCTTACGTGTTTTTAATGTCAACGTGTTGTGTAACGGACATGAAAAAAGTCAGACGAATAAATTAAATCGTTTTTCCTATGCGTGACAATGAAATAAATGTAACGGGTTTTCAAACATGGTCTAAAAAGTAGAAAGTCTTTAAAATTAAAGTAGTTTTCGATACCTTTTCAATATGCAAGAAACAAACAAAGAAGGCGATTGCGTGTGTATCTGATTTGTCTGCAAACGTGCGTTGTTTGTCACGTGATTTTTTTCATCTTTGTTTTGTAATTTCTTTAGGGGGGGTTCTATTTCACATTGTGTTTCGGACTCCCCCTGACACAGGACGTGTATTTTGTTGCTGTGCAGAAACCTGACAAGTCGCACCATGCCGCGAGGGCAACAGCAATCCCAAACTAGTGACACAGGTAAATTTATTTCTGAAAATATAAATTCACAAGAATACATCAATACACACATGATGGACATGACAGAAAGATTGGTAGGGTACTACCTCGCCATATGGATCAAGTGCAAATTCCGCTTGCGGAATCGTGTAACGAAGGGTGAATTCACAATTTCCGATGGTGAAATAAATCCCCGTACATGGGAAGCATCTGGTGTAATGTTCGCCCTTAGTCGCCACACCTCTGCTCGTAAAAGAACCCGGCTCACTTTTTAAAAAGAGAGGGCGCGTTTGGCTGAAAACATAACCAGTTTGGAACCCAGCATGGCTGCTGGAAAAGAAATGTATGTGATATTGTGATATCGCTAAATCTAAGGTAACCACAATGAGCAAGCAATGTTTTTTTCTCAAAGGCTTTTGGGGGGGGGGGCTCAGATTCTTATCTACAACCTCGCTCGTCGCTACGTTTACTGCGATGTCATCACAAGTCATATTTCGATTGCTATGTGACAAAAACAACTTGAGTTTGAAGAATGGATCTCTCATGGTACAATGTGCAATAACAGGAGAATGGTGTCAACTTGATAGTTGCGCTTGTGTTCTTAATAAAATGATACTACCATAGTTAATGGGTATATATTTTTCACATCATCTTGAATAATTTGTTTCATAAAATCTTGAAGTGGCTATTCTCCATAACTCATACCGTGGACACCATTTTGTAAGTAATTTTCCTGCAGGCACCACACCCATGCAGCAGACTGATTGGCGGGCACGTGCCGACGCCGCTGCGAGTGTACCCAATCCCATGTACGCCTCCATAGCAGGTAAAACTGATTACGTTCCGAAAGTGGCTTACAGTATTTAGCTCTTAGCTGTCTTGTTACGAAATGGTTGTCTTAGATACTTGCCGGCGGTCGGTTCTCTCAGAGACTGCTTGATAACTCTACGACTTAAAAACCGTAAGGAAACCTCGTCGTTGTATCTCGCTATGACGAAAACTCATAGACAAATCTAATTTTTTAAGCAATCGATCGACGTCATTTTAAATCTTCAAACTACAACAAACGGTCCAAAAACTTCAAAGAACACAATCCAATACACAATAATCAAAACCTTTTTTTTTCTTTCGGCAGAGTGCTTTGTTTAAAGAAAAATATTTCGTGCAAAGGCATCAAATATGAACCGTAACAATATTGTTCAGTTGCTTTCAAGAGGCAGATATAATACTAATATCGACAAGATTGGTTAGCCATTTGTACGTAAAAGAAAACAGAAACAATTAAAATTTCCCAAATAAAAAGATTGTTTCTTAAATTAACCTGAACCGTCCATATTGTTGATCTTATCAATATACGTGCGGGTTGTCACTATTTGAATTGTTTTCTACAAACGGTTGTAATGTTATTTATTGTATTGTGTGTAATTTTCAATTTGCTTATTCTAGATGAAAATGGAGCTGTATACGTAATTACCAGCACGAAAATTTGTCCTACCCAAATTGTCGACTGTCCATCTCCAGTCCTTGTCAGTCTTAGTTATGCCTTCACAAAGACCGAAGTTGGACAGCCCAAACTGTCCTTTTTTTAATTGTCGTGTTGGAAAGTAAAGCTCAAAGTTTAAAGAAAATTGTTGACTGTCCATTTTCAGTCTTTGTCAGTCTTTGTATTGCCTTAAAACCCTATCAAGACTGGGGGGGGGGCTAAAAGTGCCTGCGCCAAATTTGACCTCCTATAGCACCCAAACGGCTTGTGTTAGAACAACCAAACTTGGTGAGTTTTCCTTAAATAATGTTGGCAACAATTTTTAAAAAAATTAAGTAAGTTCATGATTATTCGTGTTTCCATTGCAACGGTTTTCTGAAAGGCAAATTTTACAAAAATCACTAATTTTGGTTTAAACAAAGGGATTTTAAGATTTTCTTGCTAAACTAAACTTCTTTTCATATATCTTTAATATCTAACACATCTTAGTTAAACATTTATAATTAAAAATTCGTAAATTATGCTAATGAGATGACGTAAGTGGTCAAAATCCAAGATGGCCGACAATATCATGATTTAAAGTATAACAAGCTTATTTTCACTCAGATTTCATCACTACGTGGTATTTTCTTACAGAAAACATTCATGTGAACGTTTTAATCTATTTCCATGGGGTTTTAGCGTTATATGTTGAAAACAATGTACCTTGAGAAATTTAGAGTTGATAATCCAAGATGGAAGATAGCTAAATCACAGATGACGTCATTCTATGACGTCATTTTGACGTCGTTGCGTCGCCTTTGACAACAGAAGTCTTATTACACTTGAATATTAATAAGAGACCTTTATTGGTAACTTTTTGAGTGAAATATTTAGGTATTATGGAAATTTCCGTTTTAGCCAAAAATATCAATTAATGACGTCATAATTACGTCATATTACGTCATAATGATATGAAAATTTCAGGAATTATAGAACTTGATGAGCTTAACTTCCCCTGCAAATTTGGTGATCTTACAGTAAGCCGTTTTGAAAATACGAAGGGGGGTCGAATGAGTCCCCCCCCCCCCCCCAGGCCAGGGAAGGCCCAAAAAGCCCAGTCTGGATAGGGTTAACAAAGACTGGAGTTGGACAGTCAAAACTCTTCTTTTTTTTTAAATTTTATTGTTGGATATTAAAGTTTAAAGATAATCTCTTGTTTTAAATCCTCATATTTTCTAACAGACCGAATGTATCCGGGTGGAACAAGTGGCCGCTGTGCTCTCTTTAACTTCATCCGCTCCCAGCTTACTTACATGGCCACGGGCATTGCCGTACTGCTAAGCCTGATCGCTATTGGACTTGCCATTTTGGCGCTCAACAACAATGGGGTAAACGCTCTCGTCTCATAAAGGCCTGTTGTAAAGCAATTCTTTGACACTGCCTCTGTTCTGTTGAGTCGATCAAGCCATAACTTTCTACTTTTTCATATTGTTGTTTAACGTTTGGTCTGACGTACATATTTACGGTTATATGTTCGTAGGAAATATCTGAACTGGCCACCACTATTGACGCATTGAAATGCGACCAAGATGACGTTCGCCAACTGTCTACCACGGTTGACGCCTTGAAGCGCTACCAAGACGAAATATCCACCACTGTTGACGCCTTGAAACGCGACCAAGAGAACATGTCCACCACTGTTAACGAATTAAAATGCGACCAAGATGACATGCGCCAGCTGTCCACCACTTCTGACGCCTTGAGGCGCGCCCAAGACGACATACGCCAACTGTCCACTATTGTTGACACCTTAAAGCGCGACCAAGACGTCATATCTGCCTTTGTTGACGCCTCGAAACTCGACCAGGACAAGGAGCGCACCTCGAAGCCACCAGGTAGGTTTTTTTTTGGGGGGGGGGGGGGGCAAGTGCTATATTTTCAGGCAACGTCAGAAAAACTGTGACTCGCATTACTTTATTGAATGGTAGTTTTACCCTATTAATAATTCCTATGCCTGCAAGATTTCTATCATGAATGGAGCACGTACACGTGTGGTATTCATTACCATCTTATTTACATAACCAATAATTTCACCAAATGTCTATGTGCATATATGCCTGTTCTTGTGTTTTACGTTCAGTTTTACCAACTCATATCATTAAATAATTCCGCTTGTATTGAATAAAACTGATGGAAGATACGGCCTTCTAATGCAGTTAATGTAATGTCTTGTCAGTGATACCATTCTGAAACATTTTTGATATCAAAACTTTTTCCTTACGCATGTTGCTGACGAGCTGTTTTCCAGTATCTTGTCCTAAAGGTTACGCAATGTTCCGTGGAATCTGCTACAATGCCTTCGAAACACATGAGACCTTCCGCGATGCGGCCGCGGCATGTGGTAAAGATGGTGGCACCCTCGCAATGCCTCGAGACGCCGAGACCAACGACTTCCTGGTTTCCTTGTTCGTGTCCCAGGTAAAGGGGAACTTGTGGTTCGGCCTGCACGATGAGCGCGAAGAGGGAAGCTTTGAGTGGGTGGATGGTTCTGCACTTGGGACGTACAACTCCTGGGATCAGGGAGACCCAAACAACGCTTGGGGCAGCGAAGATTGCGTTTGTTACTTATACCGGACAAAAAAGTGGAACGACTACCCATGTGGAACAGAGTATCGCTTTTTATGCCAGACTGTCCCAGGTACTATCTCTAATCTTTTTCAGACTCCCTTCCATCTTTTAAACATGATACAAGAATTCATCGGACTAAGCATGCTAGACCATCGATGCCCTAGTTATAAACCATGTCAAAACACATCACATTTTAACCGTACCACTTCTGTTAACGTTCATGTTTTTCAGGACGTCCGTAGAGCTCTTGCCACCACTGTACAGCCACTGTCCTACCATCTGCAGTGAAACTAAAAGGCAAAACGTGAAACCTAGAATTATAGCAACAGAGGAAATCAGCACGTTTTCTCTGCACCTGTCTAAAAATCGAGTAGAAAACTAACATATATAAAGAATTTACAGATATCATCTTATTAGCCAGGAGTTCTTTTACATGAAGAGCGCTCCAGAATCAAAAAAGGCTTCTGTCCGTGAATAGTTTCATTAGGTTGGCATACGTTATTAAAAAAAGAGACTCTTTTTTATACTCTCAAAGCAGAGGATGGTGGGGAAATCAGTGACCCTTTCCTTTCATCATTTCGCATTCAATAAGTGTTCTAATTAGTGTGTAATTATGTTGACTCAATCACAACAACATTACTGTTCAATGTGTTTTAATTATTGTGTGATTATGTTGGATTAATCACACCACTATTACTTTTAATATATGTTTTTATTAGTTGATAATAATGTGGAATCAATTACACCGCCCTGTTTGATATGTGTTTCATTTACAGTGTGATAATATTGAATCAATCACACCACCAGTACTGTTATGTATGTGTTTCATTTAGTGTGTGATATACAATATTGAATCAATCACACCACCATTACTGTTCAGTAAGTGTTTCATTTAGTGTGTGATATATAGTGT
>NC_049989.1:16696156-16704051 GCF_000003815.2 Branchiostoma floridae | reverse complement strand
CTGCATGTCATAGTCACTATACTAGGCAGTCATTGTCTGATTATAGATTTACCGAATACAAGGAACAACAGCGGGAGGAGAACATTTAATTACAGATCAGTTAAACTGTGGATTCTGCTACCCAGAGATTTCAAGATTGTCTCCGATACAAGATTGCTAAAGAAGATGATAGACAATTTCTACAGATCATAATGGTTTTATTGTATATAACCCTCTAACCTCATAACTTCTTGACTTTGTGTACATATATGTATTTCAGTATTTGTATCTATTTGAGTGAATGGTATCTGTCCATCCACTTGTACAATGTATATACTGTGTCTGTTTATAATGAGCCCTGGAAGATAAGCTCAATGAGCTAAAGGGCATCACAATAAATTCAACTGATTACACCGCCATTGCAGGATATAACTGTTGAACAAGCGTTTGATTTGGTATGAGATATCAGTGATATTAAGATCTATTGTGCCTGGGATCTAGGATGTGTCTACTGCTATCAAATGTAAATGTACTGCTTTGAAAAGACTTTGTGAAGTACATTTTCCTTGTCTTAATCTTAGAGCCTTCTTTTATCACCATGCTAAATGATGTTTATTACTAATAAAACACTGTTTGGGTGTTATATCCCTGAGTTATTAGAGTCCAAGTAGCAAGGCTAAATATTATCAAGTCGTCAGTTCCATATCGACATTGAGCGGCCAGAGGTCAGGCAAGCAACATTTTGAAAGTAGATTTGGACGTGCATGTCTTTCGAGATGGTGGCAGACGTCTCAATGCTAAATACCCCTATAACATTAAAACTTGCGCTTCCCACATTCCAAACGTACAAGTGGTATTTTTATGGATAGATTCTGACTGTGTCCGTTTCTTTTTGTTGGAACAAAGCTCACGTGTTGTACAAAAAAAAAAACTGTCTTCAATTCTTGGTTACGTACCCGGATAAAAGGTAAGTCCTGCTTTAGGAAGTTAGAACAAATTCTTGTTATTCCGTTTGGAGGTTGGTTGGTTTGCTTCAGAAGATTCTGTACTAATTAAGATCCAACCAATCAGACGGTTTTCCCGGCACCCGATGTTGTATTGCTAAAGAAATTCACTCAGCTGACAGCGGTTTGAAAGGAAAATAAACGTATAGGTGACCAAAACATTATTGTATTTTTCGCTTGTTTAAAACATTAAAAATCATATTGCACAATCGGTAAAACATGATAAAAAAGGTAATATACATTTGATGATCGGTTTCATCACATTCTTTAAATATGTAACAAACGAACAAAGAAATGATGACGTGTTTGTTTGATTTGTCTCGACTGGAAAACGTGCGCTCAATTTGATTTTCTTTCATCTTTGGTTTCTAATTTCATTCTATTACATCGTATGTTTCGGACCCCACCTGACGGAGGGCGTGTACTTTTTGCTGTCCAAAATCTACGTGGGACCGCGTAGCACAGTGGTATTGTGTTCGGCCCGTGACCGAGAGGTTGCGGGTTCGAATCTGGCTGCGTGTCACCGATCTTGTGTCCTTGGGAAAGGCACTTTACACGACTTTACTCAGGTGAAAATGAGAACATAACTTCGGCTAGGGCCGTCCCTCGGATAGGACGTTAAATGGAGGTCCCGTGTCTGGGGAGAGCCAGGCACGTTAAAGAACGTGCGATGGTGCGGAGTGAGTGGTCCAAAACCTACAGTACCTTGGCCGCACCTGTGACTATTACTGTCGTATTAAGGTGACCTGAGTGGCGCCGAATGCCAGCTCGCTCCATTTTTAGCCCCACCTATTGTAAGCTCCTCGCAATTCAGCCCATGGCTGCAAAGAGTGAGTAGTCGGCCCACCCAATAACAAATAACAAGCAATATAAGATAAAATATGATATAATAATGTATGATATTAAATTTTATCATAGAATAAACTAATTTCAAAAAAATCTGTCAGTTATAATACAGAGATGCATGAATCAAGTTTATCACTGCGAGTTTACCTCAGTCAGTTTGAAAATATATTCAAATTCTCCTTGTCGACCCTGACCTTCTGACATGTGTAAAGCTGGCTTCTGTAAATGACGCCACCTGACAACTATAAGAAATACTGCAGCACTAAGAGTGGATTTGCCACATGGTCGGAGGGGCTGCTAAATACAGCTGTCGTTGCCTTATGTAATAAACACGAATAAAGTTCTCCCAAAGTTCCTTTCCACAGAAAAGCTAAACGTGTCTACTTACCGTTTGTGGAAAAAGCCCGGCTTTAAAAAGCTGTTTAAACCAAAACACGTCGGAACTCCGAGCCATTGACAGCAGATAGGTGCCAGAACATGGAATATAACACCCCTTAGGTCAACTAAGGTTACATTTTCTGTCTAGATTTGAAAATTAAAAAAAACTACTCTTATGCTACTTGCAGAAAACTAACATGACAAAACTGGTTTCAGGAAAAAAAATTATCAAAACTGATATAAGAAAAGCGGCACTGCCTTCGCGCATGTCAGTATTTTAAGGTCCTTCCCATTGGGTGTTGCTTGGGTTCTTCTTCTTTGTTGCTTAGGTGAACACGCCAAATACAAAATTATTGTAGAAAATCTACAAAAGTATGCGTCAACGTAAAACGCTTACGTGTTTTTAATGTCAACGTGTTATGTAACGACATTTCAGACGAATAAATAAAATTGTTTTCCCTATGCGTGAAAGGGTTAAGGGTTTTCAAACATGGTCTAAAAAGTAGAATGTCTTTAAAAGTCATTTTCGATACCTTTATTTCAATATGCAAGAAACAAACAAAGAAAACGATCGCGTGTGTATCTGATTTGTCTGGAAACGTGCGTTGTTTGTCACGTGATTTCTTTCATCTTTGTTTTGTAATTTCTTCAGGGAGGCTCTATTTCACATTGTGTTTTGGACTCCCCCTAACGCAGGACGTGTATTTTTGTTGTGCAGAAACCTGACAAGTCGCACCATGCCGGGTGGGCAACAGCAATCCCAAACTGGTGACACAGGTAGATATATTTCTGAAAATATCTTCTCTTTAGATACATGTATGTCGGCGGCCAAGGGGATTTGTTTGAAAATATCCATGTATGACAACTCTAAGATTTTAAACTACGTAGTGCTGGGCTATTCATTCTTACAAATAGCATTTAGACGAGGCATGAAGCCTGGAGGATGCATTTTCATGACAGTGTTTACTCAAATTGATCCTTCGCAATTGACTTGACTGATTTTGTTAGTTTTCTTGTTTACTTATTGTATAATTATAGATTTGCTGCTTATGTTTTGTATTTATTGCTCATGTATTGTAGGACTCCAGGAAGAAAAGTGATACTACATATAGTATCACCAATGGAGATCCAAATAAAACAAACTTTATTTGGATACATATTTTGCTTAACAATGTTGTCAGCTATTGTTCATGTGGTCCTCCACACAAGAATACATCAATACACACATGATGGACATGACAGAAAGGTTGGTAGGGGACTACATCGCCATATGGATCAAGTGCAAATTCCGCTTGCGGAATCGTGTAACGAAGGGTGAATTCACAATTTCCGATGGTGAAATAAATCCCCGTACATGGGAAGCGTCTGGCGTAATGTTCGCCCTTATTCGCCACACCTCTGCTCGTAAAAGAACCCGGTGTGACGAGGGGGGGGGGGGGGGACACCGGCTCACTTTTTAAAAAGAGAGGGCGCGTTGGGCTGAAAACATAACCAGTTTGGAACCCAGCATGGCTGCTCAAAAAGAAATGTATACGACATTGTGATATCGCTAAATTTAAGGTAACAACAATGAGGAAGCAATGTTTTTTTTTCTCAAAAGCTTTTTTTTGGGGGGGGGGGCTCAAATTCTTATCTACAACCTCGTCGCTACGTTTACTGCGATGTCATCACAAGTCATATTGCGATTGCTATGTGACAAAAATAACTTGAGTTTGAAGAATGGATCTCTCATGGTACAATGTGCAATAACAGGAGAATGGTGTCAACTTGATAGTTGCGCTTGTGTTCTTAATAAAATGATACTATCATAGTTAATGGGTATATATTTTTCACAGCTTCTTGAATAATTTGTTTCATAAAATCTTGAAGTGGCTATTCTCCATAACTCATACCGTGGACACCATTTTGATAAGTAATTTTCCTGCAGGCACCACACCCATGCAGCAGACTGATTGGCGGGCACGTGCCGACGCCGCTGCGAGTGTACCCAATCCCATGTACGCCTCCAGAGCAGGTAAAACTTTTTTTTTTATTTATTTATTGTATTTTCAATTATTTACACACAGAACAAAGAAGAACCTCCCTTTGAATATAAAGCTAAATGTCTAAACAGCCACATTGTATACATTATTACAGATCACATCATATAAATATTATTATGTCATTATTCTCGTTATTCATTTTCGCTATCAAAGCATTACTTAATATAATTTTATCATCACATTGTAACACATTATATCATAAGACCATATTAACATGATATTAGATCATTGTACATCGTTTTATCGTGTTATTGTAACATATTAATCAAATATCATTCTCGTATCGTATTTATATTATTTCGTAATTATTTCTACCTTTTTAAATTCAAATCAAAAACACAAGGTTCCCCACTTACCCCGATGCTTCTCCAGCTTCCCTCTCCGAGATGCAATAAGACGTTCAGTTTTTTCAAAAGTATATATCAGTTTTTTAAAGGCCTGAAAGTTAATCATTTTAAAGCGTCTACACCGGAAAATAAAAACTTTACCTAACAAAATAATCAAATTTTTCAGCGGGGCGCATCGTTACATGTATCTCCAAATATGATAATAAAGGCGTTTAGGTCAAAATCTATAGAAGTTTCCATTCGTAACCAACTTTGTACATCATTCCAAAAGGATACAACATGCGGACACTCCCAGAAAACATGAGTATAGGACTCTACATCATCGTGACAGAAAGAACAGGAGTTAGAGTCTATTAATTTCCATATATGTAGAATTTTGTTACAAGGTAAGAATTTATTAATTAAACGGTATTGAAAGTATCTAGCACTAGGATCAATAGTACATCTGTATAAATTTGTAAATACTTCTCGCCATGGTATAGGTTTGTCAAAATGATAAAACCAAGAAAGTCTAGTATTATGTGCAAGACTGACATCGTTCATGGACGTAAGAAAGTAGATATACATGCTTTTGTTGATTTTTATGTTTCGTAACCATTTATAATTTTTTTGAAAGGGCAGGCACACAAGGTCTTTACGCTTCTCAGTACTAAGTATTTTTTTCCATTTACCGGGAATAGCTGAAATAAGTTGTAGATATCTATGTTGGTCACAAGCATTTGGGAAATTTATACTGAACTCATCATAAGACATAAAATTACCATTCGGGGACAGCAAGTCATTTATGAAATAGATATTTCTATTCAGGAAAGAAGTCATACAAACAGTTCTACCATCAATGATAATTTTAGAGTTTAAACAAATTAATTGCTGTCGTATATTTGCCGGCGTCGTGGGCTCTACTTGCTGAAATTTAAACCAGGCCATAAAAACTTCAGAAAAAAATCCTTTTAAACAAAGGTTTTTCACTAAGGACAGCTGGTAAAAAGGAAATAAACTATGACTAAGTTGAGGATGAAAGACTGTTACCCAAGAGGAAAACCATTCGGGATGGGAATAAAGTTTAGGCACCCATGAAGCTTTTATAGAAGAGTTGAATGCACGTAAGTTTTTTAAATTAAGTCCTCCATTTTCAAATACATTGTATAATACCTTCCGTGCAACTCTTTCAGGACCGTCGTCCCAAATAAAAGAAAA
Organism: Branchiostoma floridae; assembly: GCF_000003815.2. Classification (NCBI taxonomy): domain Eukaryota; kingdom Metazoa; phylum Chordata; class Leptocardii; order Amphioxiformes; family Branchiostomatidae; genus Branchiostoma; species Branchiostoma floridae. The sequence continues at coordinate 16,698,258 of NC_049989.1, read as the reverse complement.
TATCTTCTTTTCATATACTTTGAAAAAGGAATCGTCAGGGGATGGTAAGACTTGAAATAAATTCGTAAACTGGGGAACCACCAAGGTGTTAATAATAACAATTTTACCATACAGGGACAAATATTTATTCTTCATAGGGCGTAATAGTCTATCTAGTCTTTCCAGACGGGGTTCGAAATTAACGTTTGTGATTAAGTTTAAATCAACAGGAATATTGATGCCCAGTAGGTCAACATCCCGTCAACCCACTGTATCGGTAGATGGGTGGGCAAACGAAAATTAGATAACTTCAAGGGACCTATTCGTAATATTTTGCATTTATCTACATTTAAAGAAAGACCTGAGATATTAGAAAAACGCTCTAGATCCGACAACAAGGCATAAAATGATTCTAACTTTGGTTCGAAAGGAAAATTTGAATCGTCGGCGTATTGTGATATCTTTGTAGTTTTTTCGTATATCTTTAAACCCCGTATAGAATGATTAGACCTGATCTTAATAGCAAGCACCTCAACCGCCATGAGAAAAAGATAAGGGGACAATGGACATCCTTGGCGAACTCCGCGACTTAAAATGAAGGGGTCTGAAATATAACCGCTGTTTATGATGCAACTCGTTGTTTTTTCATATAAGACCTTTACCCATGTAATTAGCTGTGGACCAAAGTTGAAGAATTCTAAAGCTTTAAATATGAAATCCCACCTTAACGTGTCAAATGCTTTTTTAAAATCAGCTACAAATATTAACCCAGGTTTACTCTCTTGATCATAATGTTCTATTGTGTCTATTAGTCTTCTAATATTGTCGCCTATATACCTATCCTTAATAAACCCTGTCTGATCCTGTTCAATTATGTCCGTAATTACATGTTTGATTCTCAAAGATATGCATTTGGAAAGTATTCTTGTGTCACAACCTAAAAGGGTAAGGGGGCGCCAATTCCCCATGGCAGTTGGGTCCTTGTCTATACCTTTACTGTCTTTTTTGAGTAGCAATGAAATAAGTCCTTTTCTTTGAGTTTCTGAGAGACATCCATTACCAAATGAATAATTAAAACATGTTAACATTGGTTTTTTAAAGACATCAAAAAAAATCTTATAGACTTCTATAGGTATACCATCAATCCCTGGTGCTTTCCCAGCCTGAAATGAATGTATTGCATTTTTCAATTCTTCTTCGGTTATTAGACCTTCACAAAGTTGCTGTTGCTCATCTGATAAACGTTTACCATAGTCCTCGGGGAAAAAACCATCACAATTTACATCAGAAAGAGGCATTGGAATATCTTCAAAAGAGTACAGTTCAGAATAAAAATTAACCTGATCAGAAAGAATGTCTTTTGGGTTAGAAGTTACCTCCCCCGAGGGCCTTTTGAGTCGTTGTATATTTTTTCTTGTATAATTACGGTGAACTAGATTTATAAAATATTTAGTGCACTTTTCCCCCAGCTCCATCCAACGTGATTTTGACCTTAACAAGATACCATTGAGACGTTCATTATACAAAGATTCTAATAACTTTTGTTTATAAATTAATTCATCTAGTTGGGCGGGTGGGGGAGAGGCGACACTATCAATTTGACTCTGCAACATATTAATTTCGTCAATCAGTTCTTTTTCTTTCATCAGGTATTGTTTTTTTCTCCAGCTACTAAATTTAATACAGTGACCACGAAAAAAGCACTTTGCCGTATCCCAGACAATTTGAGGATTTGCGGTGTTGACGTTATTTTTAAAAAATTCTGACATAATTTGTTTGGTCTGTACAAGAAAAAGTTTGTCATCAAGAAGGGATTGATTAAATTGCCAGTAGCCAGGCCCTCGTGGGAAATCCGCCGTAACAAAAGACAAGGTGATTAAATTGTGATCAGATCTAAATTTGTCTGCAATAGAACACTTAGTAACTCTGTTTAATAATGAAAAGGATATCAGAAAATAATCTAGCCTACTAGCGTAAAGCCCCCGGCGCCATGTATACCGAACAACATTAGGGTTTCTAAAACGCCACACATCATGCAAGTCGAATTTTCCTTTTAGCTCTGAAATAGCTTCTAGTGCGTTAGGGTGATAATTTTCGAGTCGAGCACCTGATCTATCCATGGC
>NC_049989.1:16681523-16692942 GCF_000003815.2 Branchiostoma floridae | reverse complement strand
CAGTTAGCTCAATCATAAACTCGAAATAGATTGAACGGAGGTAAACAACACACAAAACAAGAGTTAAGGGAGCAAAAACAAAACTTGTTTCACCCATTCGAATACAGAGTGTTGCGCCTCCCTAAGCTAGTCTTAAGAAAATTCCACAATTACAAGAGTACCATCGAACGCTGTATTCAAGATTGTTTCTTAATTCCTCAAAACACTTGGGTGTACAAAAAAGGCAGATCCTCTGTGAATCCCAAGGAAAACAGAAACGATCGACTTGGGAATCTGGCACCTGCCTTTATCATCCATATACATTAACATAACAACGGGTCGAAAATGTCTCGCAGACGGCATGCAGATGGCTACTGTACGTAACGTTAAATACTCAGTCCAGAATAGATTAACCTGGTCATCTAGTCCAGTTATCCACCTAGCCTGTGGGTAAATCATCTACACATTCAACGTTCTTGGTAGTATCGTCTGATAGCTTAATGATGATTCGGCAGTTGGCGTCGACCCAGACGTCTTTCAGGAGATTCTTCCTCTTTGCCGATAAAGCTGCCGAAAAGGTTGTCATGTTCTCACGCGTCAGGTCAGCAGAAACGAGCAATGGTTTTCCCTCGTCGTCACGTTTCCCCTTTAGTTTAGTCCTGGCACGGAACACTTTGTTGCGATCTTGGTATGAAATAAACTTCACAAGCATGATCCGTGATGAGTTGTTTCCAGTCTTTACGCCAACACGGTGTGCGCGGTCAATACACTGTTGCAGGATTTCAATACCCAGTTTAACACGACAGAAATTCAAGACTTTCTGAATACAATGTTCACTTCTTTCACCAGCCTCCTCTGGAATTCCTCTGATACGCAAACTATTTCTCCGTGTATATTGTTCCAAAGAGTTAATAGCGTTACTCACGTCGCGTGCGGGTGGGAGGGGGGTCTTTTCCAAGTCGTGAATCTTATCTTCTACGCGTGACAAGCGATCTTCTAACTCGTCTTGACGATTGAGAATCTTGTCAAGTTCTTCACGCAGTTCCTTCAATTCACTCGATTAAGCCACCTGCTGCAGTTCAATCTTGATAGGCTGTAGTGCGCTCTCAATGGCGGACTTGATGTCGGAAATAGTAAGGGAGCTCTCCGCCATGTTGGAATCAGAGTCCTTCGCCTCGTTCAGTTTTTTGGCCGCCTCTTGTAGATTTTCCCCGCTTCCTGACCGTCTTTTCCTCTTTGCGGACCTTGTCCTCACCATCAAAGTTACCGTGAGGTACTCTGAGTATTTAAAGCTTAAGGGGAGTGCAGAAAACACTCAGTTAATGGGAGACATCCGCAAGGATGTCTTCCCTGGTCGCCATCTTGGATTCAAATCCGGTAAAACTTTATAAAGTAAAGGTAAAACTTTATAATCCTGTGTCTGTATGATAACAGACACAGGATTTCGAAAGTGGCTTACAGTATTTAGCTCTTAGCTGTCTTGTTACGAAAGGATTGTCTTAGATACTTGCCGGCGGTCGGTTCTGTCAGAGACTGCTTGATAACTCTACGACTTAAAAACCGTAAGGAAACCTCGTCGTTACATCTCGCTATGACGAAAACTCATAGACAAATCTAATTTTTTAAGCAATCGATCGATGTCATTTTAAATCTTCAAACTGCAACAAACGGTCCAAAAACTTCAAAGAGCACAATCCAATATACAATAATCAAAACCCTTTTTCTTTTCTTTCGGCAGACTGCATTGTTTCAAGAAAAATATGTCGTGCAAAGGCATCAAATATGAACCGTAACAATATTGTTCAGTTGCTTTCAAGAGGCAGATATAATATTAATATCGACAAGATTGGTTAGCCATTTGTACGTTAAAGAAAACAAAAACAATTGGAATTCCGCAAATAAAAAGATTGTTTCTTAACTTTACCTGAACCGTCTATATTGTTGATCTTATCAATATACGTGTGGGTTGTCACTATTTGAATTGTTTTCTACAAACGGTTGTAATGTAATTTATTGTACTGTGTGTAATTTTCAATTTGCTTATTCTAGATGAAAATGGAGCTGTATACGTAATTACCAGCACGAAAATTGGTCCTAGCCAAATTGTCGACTGTCCATCTCCAGTCCTTGTCAGTCTTAGTTATGCCTTAACAAAGACCGGAGTTGGACAGCCCAAACTGTCCTTTTTTTAATTGTCGTGTTGGAAAGTAAAGCTCAAAGTTTAAAGAAACTTGTTGACTGTCCATTTCCAGTCTTTGTCAGTCTTTGTATTGCCTTAAAACCCTATCCAGACCGAAGGAAGGGGTGGGGGGGGGAGATTAAAAGTGCCAGCGCCAAATTTGACCTCCTATAGCTCCCAAACGGCTTGTGCTAGAACAACCAAACTTGGTGAGTTTTCCTAAAATATTGTTGCCAACAATTTTTAAAAAAATTAAGTAAGTTCATGACTTTTCGTGTTGCCATGGCAACGGTTTTCTGAAAGGCAAATGTTACAAAAATCACTAATTTTGGTTTAAACAATGGGATTTTAAGATTTTCTTGCTAAACTAAACTTCTTTTCATATATCTTTAATATCTAACACATCTTAGTTAAACATTTATAATTAAAAATTCATAAATTATGCTAATGAGATGACGTAAGTGGTCAAAATCCAAGATGGCCGACAATATCATGATTTAAAGTGTAACAAGCTTATTTTCACTCAGATTTCATCACTACGTGGTATTTTCTTACAGAAAACATTCATGTGAATGTTTTAATCCATTTCCATGGGGTTTTAGCGTTATATGTTGAAAAAAATGTACCTTGAAAATTTTAGAGTTGATAATCCAAGACGGAGGTTAGCTAAACTACAGATGACGTAATTCTATGACGTCATTTTGACGCCGTTGCGTCGGCTTTTGACAACAGAAGTCTTATTACACTTAAATATTAATAAGAAACCTTTATTGGTAACTTTTTGAGTGAAAGATGTAGGTATTATGGAAATTTCCCGTTTTAGCCAAAAATGTCAATTAATGACGTCATAATTACGTCATATTACGTCATAATGATATGAAAATTTTAGGAATTATAGAACTTGATGAGCTTAACTTCCCCTGCAATTTGGTGATCGTACAGTAAGCTGTTTTGAAAATACGATGGGGGTGTGGTCGAATGAGACCCCACCCCCCACCCCCAAGGCCAGGGAAGGCCCAAAAAGCCCAGTCTGGATAGGGTTAACAAAGACTGGAGTTGGACAGTCAAAACTCTTTTTTTTTATTGTTGGATATTAAAGTTTAAAGATAATCTCTTGTTTTAAATCCTCATATTTTCTAACAGACCGACTGTATCCGGGTGGAACGAGTGGCCGCTGTGCTCTCTTTAACTTCATCCGCTCCCAGCTTACTTACATGGCCACGGGCATTGCCGTACTGCTAAGCCTGGTCGCTCTGGGACTTGCCATTTTGGCACTCAACAACAATGGGGTAAACGTTCTCGTCTCATAAAGGCCTGTTGTAAAGCAATTCTTTGACACTGCCTCTGTTCTGTTGAGTCGACCAAGCCATAACTTTCTACTTTTTCATATTGTTGTTTAACGTTTGGTCTGACGTACATATATACGGTTATATGTTCGTAGGAAATATCTGAACTGGCCACCACTATTGACGCATTGAAATGCGACCAAGATGACGTACGCCAACTGTCTACCACGGTTGACGCCTTGAAGCGCTACCAAGACGAAATATCCACCACTGTTGACGCCTTGAAATGCGACCAAGACAACATGTCCACCACTGTTGACGAATTAAAATGCGACCAAGATGACATGCGCCAGCTGTCCACCACTTCTGACGCCTTGAAGCGCGCCCAAGACGACATACGCCAACTGTCCACTATTGTTGACACCTTAAAGCGCGACCAAGACGTCATATCTGCCTTTGTTGACGCCTTGAAACTCGACAAGGACAAGGAGCGCACCTCGAAGCCACCAGGTAGGTTGTTTTTCCGGGCGGGGGGCAATTTCTTCTTTTCATGGCAGCGTCAGAAAAACTGTGACTCGCATTACTTTATTGAATGGTAGTTTTACCATATTGATAATTCCTATGCCTGCAAGATTTCTATCATGAATGGAGCACGTACACGTGTGGTATTCATTACCATCTTATTTACATAACCAATAATGTCACCAGATGTACATGTGCATATATGCCTGTTGCTGTGTTTTACGTAGAGTTTTACAAACTCATATCATTAACTTATTTCGCTTGTATTGAATAAAACTGATAGAAGATACGGCCTTCTAATGCAGTTAATGTAATGTCTTGTCAGTGATACCATTCTGAAACATTTTGGATATACAAACTCTTTCCTTACGCATGTTGCTGACGAGCTGTTTTCCAGTATCTTGTCCTAAAGGTTACGCAATGTTCCGTGGAATCTGCTACAATGCCTTCGAAACACATGAGACCTTCCGCGATGCGGCCGCGGCATGTGGTAAAGATGGTGGCACCCTCGCAATGCCTCGAGACGCCGAGACCAACGACTTCCTGGTTTCCTTGTTCGTGTCCCGGGTAAAGGGGAACTTGTGGTTCGGCCTGCACGACGAGCGCGAAGAGGGAAGCTTTGAGTGGGTGGATGGTTCTGCACTTGGGACGTACAACTCCTGGGAACAGGGAGAGCCAAACAACTTTTGGGGCCTCGAAGATTGCGTTTGTTACTGTTACTGGACAAAAAAATGGAACGACTACCCATGTGGAACAGAGTATCGCTTTTTATGCCAGACTGTCCCAGGTACTATCTCCAATCTTTTTCAGACTCCCTTCCATCTTTTAAACATGCCACAAGAATTCATCGGAGTAAGCATGCTAGACCATCGATTCCCTAGTTATAAACCATGTCAAAACACACATTTTATCCGTACCACTTCTGTTCATGTTTTTCAGGACGTCCGTAGGTGACAGGCGGAGCTCTCGCCACCACTGTACAGCGGCTGTCCTACCATCCGCAACAAAACTAACCAGCAAAACGTGAAACCTGGAATTATAGCAGCATGCAGATGAAATCAGCACGTTGTTCTCTGAACCTGTCTAAAAGTTGAGTAGAAAACTAACATTTATAAAGAATTTACAAATGTTTTCGCATTAGCCAGGAGTTATTTTACATGAACAGCGCTCCGGACACAAAAAGGCTTCTGTCCGTAAATAGTTTCATTAGGTTGGTATGTCATTCAATGAAGAGACTCGTTTTCATACTCTCCAAGTAGAGGTTTGTGGGGAAATTTGTGACCTTTTCCTTTCATCATTTTTACATTCAATATTAGTGTGTGATTATGTTGAATCAGTCACAACAACATTACTGATCAATGTGTTTTAATTAGTTTCTGATTATGTAGGATTAATCACACCACGATTACTTTTAATATATGTTTTTATTAGTTGGTGATAATGTGGAATCAATTACACTGCCCTGTTTAATGTGTTCCATTTACAGTGTGATAATATTGAATTAATCAGACCACTATTACTTTTAATATATTTTTTTATCAGTCGGTGATAATGTCGGATCAATCACACCGCTCTGTTCAATATGTGTTCCATTTACAGTGTGATAATATTGAATTAATCAGACCACTATTACTTTTAATATATTTTTTTATCAGTCGGTGATAATGTCGGATCAATCACACCGCTCTGTTCAGTATGTGTTTCTTTTACAGTGTGATAATATTGAATCAATCACACCACCATTACTGTTCTATATGTGTTTCATTTAGTGCGTGATAATGTTGAATTAATCATAACACCATTACTGTTCAATATGTGCTTCATTTAGTGTGTGATATATAATGTTGAGTGAATCCCACCACCATTACTGTTCAATATGATGACTAAAAAAGCTGATACTGAATAAAATAAATGCAATAGAAAAGAATTATGTTATCTTTATCTTCGAACATAGATATACTTTACAACACAACTATATTATCATTCTATCACCACATACACAGTGGTGCTGTTTTATTTTTGTTTACCCGTCTTTATTCTGTTTTTCATTCAGCACAATTTGCTGATATTAACTTGCTTGGTACTATAGTGCGTTGTATATCTTTGTGCAACTGTAAAGAAATGTCCTGGTGAGAGCTTTTGTTCTGGGTTTGCGGCACCGGCTAGTATGAATACTTCATCATTTGATGCAGTTTCATATATAATGATAGTACAACCTGTCGCATATGATATATCACATTCTGTGTATACGTATAATGTAGGCTTTGCTTTAAAAGATTTTTAATCGTCTATCAAATTCCTGTCTGTTCTGTTACAATGGGTACCATAAACACAATCTTGAATACGCACACACACTCATACACACACACACACACTCATACACACGCGCGCACTCATACAAACACAGACAGACACATAAACAAACACACATCTCCATCGCTGCTACTTAGCTCATAGATACATTGCGTTTTGTGTACGTTGCATACACATCATTTCTAAATTTGAGGGTTTTATTAACAACGATTTCTATCAAGCATATCGTTGGTTATGTCTAACAATTAATTGTTTCTGGTCATTTTCTATGACCACTGCATAAATATTCACGAGGTGAAGAAATCCAAAGTTGGTCATTAACTTCACTCTCTCATTATATAGCCAATCCAAACTAACAAGTATGAGAAACACATATTCCTCTACAAGTATGGCGAATGGATCATTTGATACTGTACTTGTAAATTTGAATTTATGACACATGCATTTAAAAAAATTCATCGATCCATTTGGTTCATATGGAGATGCAGATTTGATTTTGAAAACAAGATTTCCACAGAAAATATTCCAGTAATTACAATCTTTGTACCCCATGACCACTCCTTCCTGCTGGGTATTATTCTGATTGGTCAATGTTCGGTGAACACTTCTTCTGATTGGTGTCTATACCAGGCTGATTATACATTACTGTTAACCAAATAGATGTTAACTAAACGCCGCTCTTGGATGAATTTTTACGTGTTACCCATAACTAATATCAAAGGGACCTTATGGTTGACAATGTTCTACGTCACCTGGGGACATGATAATAGACTTTAAATGTAATAAAAACGATTTATATCAGTAATTTAACATTATATATACTTACGATCCAGCGTGAACATATGTTTACGTCATCACATTAAGTTCATCATATAAAGCTTTATTGTTCACTCGAAGAATATGAGAAACTTTTGTTTCATCAAATACTCACATGGGCACACAATATTAGATACTAAATGAAACAGTTCTAGATTTGCTTATGAAGTAAATTGAAAATATCCACAGTTTAACATACTCAACATGCAGACGTTAAGACTTGGATTGAAAAAAAAGTAATCCTGACAAGAACTATATCTCTGATGGGATATTAAGTTTTAAGCTTGAGCACATTCTTATGTCAATCCCATCAACTGACAAGATAGTCCTATTAGGGGACTTAAATGCTCGAGTTGGCTGTGATGCTGAACACTGGAATGAAGTTATCGACAAAAATGGGGTAGGAAAGGCCAACTCAAATGGTCTACTTCTCTTATCACTATGCATCCGATATAAACTTGTGATCACGAATACACTTTTCCGCCTCAAGAACAAGTACAAAACAACCTGGTGTCACCCTAGATCTAAGCATTGGCACCTTTTGGACTATGTAATTGTAAGAGCGAAAGATCAGCACGATGTGAGGATTACTCTCACAATGCGAGGGGCTGATGAATGCTGGACTATCATGAATATCTCAGTGAAGAGGAAAGTGCGAAGAGGCCCCAAAGTAACTAGAAGAAAGTTAACACTTATAAACTGCAAACACAATCTGAAAGAGTGCTGTTCCAATCTGACCTGCACAATCGCTTGAGTCAGCTTGGATCTATCCACTCAGGAAGCGTGGAGGAGCAATGGGAGTCACTCAAAAACGTCTTGCTGCAAACCTGTAAGAACACCATTGGCCTCCGTAAACGTGTGAGTGAAGATTGATTCGATAAACATGACAGCGAGATTCAAGAACTAATCCCCCGGAAACGCCAAGCTTTTGTATGTTGGCAAGATGACTACCATAATGCAGAAAAGCATAAGCGCTTTTCCCTTCTAAAGGCTGGGGTTCAAACCCGTATACGCGATATGCAAAACGCCTGGTGGGAAACAAAAACACAGGAACTTCAAGCTTTTGCTGACCAAAATGATACGAGTAACTTCTTCCAGGCCACGAAAGCACTCTTTGGCCCACGCAAGTCTGGCTTGGCACCACTCAAATCTGAGGATGGCTCCATTCTGCACAAGGATGAAACTAGCATCAAAGCCAGGTGGAAGGAACACTTTGAGAAATTCCTCAACCGAGAAACCACCGTCGCGGAGACAACCATCTTGAAACTACCAATGTATCCTCCCAAAAACGAGCTTGCAGAAGTACCCCTTCTTCAAGAAGTTGAAAAGGCGGTTAAGCAAATGGACAACAAAAAGCATGTGGGCCTGACGGCATCCCTGCCAAGGCCTACATTAACAAGTTCGGTGGACCTAACCTCACAGCCCGAATCCACAGTCTACTTTTGCGGATCTGGGAAGAGGAAACCTTACCCTACGACTTTAAGAATGCAGTTATAACTATCCTCTTCAAAAAAGGTGACAAGTCAGACTGTGGAAACTACAGAGGAATCGCCCATCTGTCATCGGCTGGTAAAATCTTGGCGAGAGTGCTCTTGAACCGACTCCTTCCCTTGAGCGAGGAGATACTACCTGAAACTCAGTGTGATTTTAGACCATCCAGAGGAACTGCTGACATGATTTTCACCGCCAGACAAATTCAAGAGAAGTGCATAGCCTCTCTTTATGGCTTTCATCGACCTGACTAAGGAATTTGACTCTTTAAACCGGGAGGCCCCCTGGAAGATATTGAAGCGAATGGGTGTCATGAGAAATTCTCAACGATACTTTGACTACTTCATGATGGAATGACTGCTAAGGCACTCTGTAATGGCTCTGAAACTGAATCATTCACAATTAAGACTGGTGTAAAACAGGGGTGCATACGTACTTGCGCCAACTTTCTTCGACATATATCTTTTAGCTGTTCTAGTACTGGTTAAAGACCAACTACCACCTGGAGTCACCATTAGATATCGCTATGATGACAGTATTTTCAACCTAAGACGCCTCAATGCTGTCACCAAAGTCCAGAAGGTTGTTGCCAATGACCTCCAATATGCCGATGACTGTAAACTTGTAGCCAACCGGGCACCAGACTTACAAGCCAGCCTTGACTTGTTCAACTCAGCATACAAACTCCTTGGCCTGACTACAAATAAGTCAAAGACCAAGGTCATGATCCAGCCAGCTCCTGGTCAACCACCACCAGCATTGGTTTCAAGCAAATGTCAAGCATTTCTCTTATCTTGGCAGTACTCTCAATGACAGAGGAAACATAGATGATGAAATCTCACACAGACAAGTGAATGCATGTGCAGCCTTTGCAAACCTAAGGGTAAAGGTCTTTGACAATGGAAACCTTAAGACAGCAACAAAGCTCCAAGTGTATAAAGCCGTAGTGCTCCCAACTCTACTTTATGGGTGCGAGTCCTGGGTTACCTACCGATGGCACATTAAGGCTCTAGAACAGTTTCACCAGCGCTCACTACGGCGGATTCTGAACATTTCCTGGACTACCGTACTAACACTAGTGTGCTAGCTGAAGCTGGTTCCTGTAGCACAGAGGCATTTATATGCGTAGCCAACTACGATGGACGGGTCACTGTGTCCGAATGCCAGATAACCGCCTCCCCAAACAGACTCTGTTTGGCCAACTGGACCAAGGGACACGACCACGCGGTGGACAGAGGAAGAGATACAAAGACACTCTCAAATACTATCTGAGAAATGGACATTTCGACCGACGGAACCTTGAAAAACTATGTCATGATCGCAATGCCTGGCGGCAGCTGGCCACCAAAATTGTTTCCACGTTTGAAACTGAGAGATTAGCTGCTTCTGAAGCAAATAGAAAGGCGAGGAAAGCCCGTCAACAAAGGACGCTGAACCTGCATGTGTAGACTCACCATACTCCAATTGAGTGGCTGTCCATCAAGTTTAAATGCATTGAGAAAGCATCTATAAAGATAGATATTTGCAATAATATCTCTAAAAAGGACATTTTCATTGCAATAATACCTCTGATATGAGTAGTTTGTTAAGAAAAGAGAGAGAAAAAAAGAGAAAAGCTGACAGATTCTAAATAGCTTCATCCGGTCGTAAGTTGCTAAATAAGATTATTTGTACCTAACCTTTATTTATGTTCGTAAGTGAATATGTAAAACAGTGACACCTATGATGCAATGCAATGTGAACCAGTCAGAATTGCCTTAAAGGAAAGCACCAGACGCCCACAAAGACGGCCGAGAAAAAGTTACTCAATTACTTACCAAAAACATTTTATTCAATCAGTATTGGCATGTTCTTTGCCTTTTTGGATGCTCACAAAATGTTCGTCTTTCGATTTATTTTCCTCAACATCGACAAAAGTTACCATGGGTATATCTGTACTTCCAGTTGCGGTTCCTTCAGTTGTATGCTGGGCACTGTGTCGGCTGGCAGCAGTAGCGGGTTGCCCATTGTTTTGGTTAGGTTCGACCTGACCAAAGCATGACCTGATCGCAGAACCACACTTCTCCATCACATCCGATGTCATTGCCAGCATCAGCGACAGGAGAAGGCCTTGTGAAGCATTAAGAACAATGAAAATGTACTCAAGCACCACGCTGTCGACATAAGGCACAATAAAACCGAGAATCCAGGTGAACCCCATCAGAAATGCGACACGAACATAGACCCAGGCCTTCATGCTCCACGAGCGAGACATGGCGGCGTCGGCGATATTAAATGACTTCCGTATGGCCAATAAGGCACGGGTGATGAAGACGGCATTGATCAGAAGGGCACAGAAGACAGGCACCCCAAAAGCAACCAGTCGACCAGTCGGGTGGCCGATCCAACAGTGGTCTCCGTAACCCACCCTGACAGAGCTGCAGGGACAGAAGTCCACAAACGCCGTCACCGCGACTACAAGCAACGGCGTAAGCCAGGTATGCAACATGTACGTGCGCAGCTTTGCTCGTTTTGAAACCGTGCGAAATGTGAAGAAAAGGTCCATCGATAAAACGTTCATAGATGTGAAGACCGTCAGTAGAAAGTAGTGCAAAATCACCGCATACACTACACAACCCACCCCAGGGCGTAGAAGCAGACGCCCCACAAAAAGGGAATCTGCAACTGCCATGCATGTCAACATTTGGACCTTCAGCTTAGACGGTACCTTCTTCCATTGGCCAGACTTGACAGTATAGCACACGAAAGCAAACACGGTTACTACAGATACAATGACAAGACCCAAGGTCAGCCAAACTTGGTCATCTTTCTTCGTCGTTTTATCACCATTTGT
>NC_049989.1:16673681-16680903 GCF_000003815.2 Branchiostoma floridae | reverse complement strand
AATTGAACTCTTCTTTCGTGAAGTCATGTTGGTTTGCTGCAGTTTGCTGAGATGTCGCCTACTCGAGACGACGAAAAAAGCCGGCATGTGTCAACGAAGGGATCGTAGATAGTTTCCGATGGGCACTGTTGAGGGCTGTTCTCATTGGTCTGATCGACATGAAAGTTAAACAGGTGAGTAAGTGAAATACACTCTATACATGGGTGAGTGTTTGCGTTAGGGCTGCATGTTAAATGTGTGGTTCCTGCGAGGGAAAGCCCCTCGCAAAGAGCACAGTGTATGTTTTTGTAAGTCTTAGTGGGAGTAGATCTCAGTAGAGATTGGTAAGACTTGCACTGCGCAGCATTGCAATGTCTATTGGACATGTTAATCTCTTGGGGAATACATGGTCTTGGAAAGTTTAAAGGAAAAGATGACACTCCAAAGTCTAGAGAGATAGGTCCAGTACAATTAATGCTGCTATTACCGTTATCGCTAAAAAACTGTATACTTTTCAGATCATACACGGGAGCGTTCATCAACCCAGAACACACTGTTGAAGATTCCCAAATGATTGTTTCTGTCAGATCTACATGATTACAAACGGCGCAGAAAATGTTTCTGTACGGGATGTATTCTAAATTGTCTTGGACAGGCATCCGGTATACCAGGTCACTCGGGTTCATGGAATCCACTTCTTTAAGACACGCCTCTCTGGTGACGTCATCTACCCAGTCGTCTGGGCAGTCAGCAACCAACCAATAGGATGGCTCCGGGAAGTAACCTGACAGGCACGCCCACTTCTCATGGCGCTGATTGGTTGATATGCCGCTACACGCTTCCCTGTAACGATATGACCAGAAGGAATCATGTAAATGTCTGTGTGTGTGTGTGTGTGTGTGTGTGTGTGTGTGTGTGTGTGTGTGTGTATGCGTGTGAAGTTTGTATCCCTTTCCTAGACATGCCGTGGTCTGGAATTTTTTTGCAAATGCCTTTTAATGTGAAGGGTTGGGCGTAGGTTTGTCATTTGATTAAAGAGGGTAGTTCTGACTCTGGCTATTCAGTGTGCGGGTAGCTTATTAAGCAGAAATGTAAATTAAAAGGCACATTTTGAAAGCACAATATAAATTGCATGATTATGATGTTTAAGGTATTAGATAAACATCCCTTTAATAATATGTAATCAATGATGGAACATCTACATCTAAATTCCTTAATGTAAAGGTGTCATGTTACGTTTTAGTAAATGTAAGTAAAGTACTGGTAACATATGTAAAATTGTTGAAGCTCTACACCACTATGTATACCTTCTATATTGTATAAAGTCATCTGTAAAGTTTATGTTCATGTGAAGTAAAAAAAAACACATGATGTCCTGCCAAAGGAAATTACTTTCAATTATATGGTATACGTTACATCGGTAGAGAAGGCCACTATATTAAATATATCATTCTAATTAGAGCAATATTTGCATCAGCGACGGTATAAGATGACATATAACCTCACAAGCAATACATAGATACACTAGCAGTGAATGATAATGCATATTCAAGGCACAGACCTATTAGTCAAATGTTTGATTCGGTAACATTTTGAAACAATTTTTTTCGTTATTCCTTTAAAATCTATCGACGCTTGCTGCAGTATGCTTCAACAGACATAGGATTTTCTTTCTAATAAATAGTATAAGCATTTCATTTAACAGACATAGGATTTTCTTTCTAATTAATAGTATCATAATTCATTACTCTTCGAAGACATAAATGGATTCTTACTTAAAGTCTGCACAGCAGTCACCGAAGAAGGTACATTCCTCATCACACTGACAAATCATTGGAGGTTCAAGGTGTTGTCCACATTTTCCATGACAGGAGAATCCGCCTTCACAACGCCCATTTACATCGGCTAGCGGATCTACCAAACAAGTAAAACACATGATAAGGAAATCTTAGTGAAGTTCAAAGTAGGGCGTTAATCTGGGTCTACCGATAGTGCGGAAAGGAACGAAAAGGAACGAAAAGAAAAGTACCGAAAGTGCAAAAAAGAAGGAAAAGGAACGAAAAAAAAACGATCCTATTCGTCTCTTTTCGCACTTTCGGTACTTTTCGTTTCGTTCCTCTTCGTTCCTTTTCTTCCATTTCGCTCCTTTCGTCCATTTTTTTTTCCTTTTCGCACTTTCGGTACACCGGTTAATCTTGGTGAAACAGTGTTTATTGAGGAGACAAGTGTTTGTCCTCTACACAATGATTACTAGACGGGTTAACAGATTATGAATGAAAACTTCATCATGGTGGTTAATTTTCCTTTACAAAACTGTGTTGAACTGAATTTTCTTTACGATTGTTCAACTCTATACCCCTTCGCCAATGTTTTTGGCAAGTCCTTACATTTACAAATTACCAAAATGCGCCGGATGTTGTTGCGTTACACCTCATTCACCACTCTGCCTGTCCCTGCAACTGTCTCGGCAAACCTTATAGTCCTCTTTATCAAAACCATATGTAGACGTAACTTTTCCCGTAACATTTTTCTGTGAGCCCTATTACCATGGTTATTTTCTGTAGGTAAAAACAAACTTGGCGGGAGGGGGGATAGACTCGGAAGCAAATAAATCGATTTTCATGTTGGGAAAATATTTCTAGATGTCAACAAGTAAACCAATTTTTCGGATATTTTGTTGTGCTGCATAATAGAAAAATAAAAATTTTTTTCTTACCTTGGCATGCCATCACATCGCAGTAGCTCCATCTCCACACCACGTCCGTGGTGTAGCACCAGGGCCGCTCCTTGTTGTCAGGGTTACGGCAGAAGTTCTCCTCCAGGCCTGCATCAGGATGAGCCTGTGGTGTGTGTGGATGGCTGTGGGGGGACTGAGAGTCCCATCTCTGACACACCCGGTCTCCTGCCCTGTACAGATATACGGTATATAAACGTGTAAAGAGCCTGTGGTTTGGGGATGGCTGTGGGGGACTGGGAGTCCCATCTCTGACACACCCGGTCTCCTGCCCTGTACAGATATACGGTATATAAACGTGTAAAGAGCCTGTGGTGTGTGGAGATGGCTGTGGGGAGACTGAGAGTCCCATCTCTGACACACCCGGTCTCCTGCCCTGTACAGATATACGGTATATAAACGTGTAAAGAGCCTGTGGTGTGTAGGGATGGCTGTGGGGGGCTGGGATTCCCATCTCTGACACACCCCTGTCTCCCGTCCTATGCAGATACTGTATACGGTATATGAACGTGTAAAGAGCCTGTAGTGTGTGGGGATATTGCTTTTGCTACATACATATATACATACAACGTTTTGTGACAAGATTTTTCTACAACTTTGCATGTACGTATCCTGATTTTTGTTGAATTTGATGACCTAGGTTTAAGTTCTTCAGGAAAGTAACAAAATCCACATACAAGAAATTGAAACATTATCAAGCGTTGTCTACTTGCCAGTCTAGCATAAACGGTGACGAATTGCAATGATATTCTGGCATATAATGCTTTTTTCTGAAATGAATGTAGATTACTCACTTATTCACGTGCCCTGCGTAGCTAATTCCGTTGTCTCTTTCGTAAAAGCACCGTGTTGGCAATTCTGAAAATAAAGAGCAAATATACTAAAATTGGTCCTCTCAAGTTCAGATTAAACTAGCACTACAGCCCAGAAGAGGTGTTCTTTGCCTTTTCATTACATATTAGTAAATATATAATCAGGGAATTTTCTAAGAATTCCACTTTGTTGTGAATCAAGCAACAGTTACGTCATAAAAAAATATTATACTCACTAACCAAATGCAGACCCTACCCTGTATTCCCTATACCTAAAACATATCCTTCATTGTCTTTAATTAAGGCATGAGTAAGGGCCAAAACGCACACCAAGAATGCTAATTGTTGACAAGATATTTAAAAAAAACATAATGGAACGAGTCCTTCGTATAGCCCCTTAAATCATTTTTGTATTCTAACCCGTTAAGACCTTGTCAACTACGCACATTCAGCAATGTTTGAGTAAGAAAAAAAGCAGCCTAGAAAAAGTGAAGATAAACTATATATATTTGCTGGCAAATGTTTTATGTCCAGTTTATTGAGCTTCTGTACAAACTTTATGCATCCACTAATCTAAAATTTGACTAAATGGGGTCTTCCCCTCTTCCATTGTGCATTATACGTACGTTAGCGATACGTTCATGAGCTAACCAACTATTCCACAGTTTTAGGGTGTTTTAAATTATGTCTCTGGAGGGAGAAACTCTATATCTAATGTTTCTGGCCTTTTGTTTTAATGTCAGAATGGTAATAAGTAAAAAGATGATTATACCGTCGCAGGCAAAGACATTCTCGCAGTACCTCCACCTGATGAGAGGGTTGGTAGTGTAGCACCACGGCCTGTCCTTCCCGCCAGGGTTCCTACAGTAGTTCCTCTCCAGCCCTGCCAGTGGAAACGCCTTTGGGGTGTGGTTATGTGCGTGGGGATACTGAGATGTCCAATCCTGACATACCGATGCCGTTTTTGTCGCAATTACTATGGTATATATAGCTCCCCTGTAGCTTGCCCCTTTGTCTTGCAGGTAGTAACAGTCTGGGGAAATAGAGTGCTTTATGGTGAACTCCTACATTGTAGCTCTATATCATACGATAATTTACATAATCATTGAGAAATTGTATGGTTCTAATGTTTTCCATAACTGGACATATATATAAACCGAACACATGTGATTTATACTTGGTGGAACATAAACAAAATAGAGACATGCAAAATAACTCATTTGAACGGACTACTGACCTATAATTGAAAACTCTTTCGGAAACTTACCGCAGTTTTGCTCATCACTACCGTCCCTGCAGTCATCTCGGCCATCGCATCTCGTAGCCGGGGTGAAGAAAGCTCCGTTCGAACAAGTAGAGACAGCTGAGGATGAAAAGAAACAGAATCGGAAACAGTTTTTGTAAACTACTTCTAACTTGACTCCAAAGTGCATAGGATGCAGTTGTACTTTCCGTATATAGTCAAGGATTGCACCTTGTTGAAGGTTTGTCGATGTTTTCAACATTACACTACGAACAATACCATAATATGACAAAAATTGTTGCTAATTTTGCTTTGTTTCAACACAACAGAAAAATGACTGACCGTAATTCGATAAAGCCCGTTATGATAAGTCTTTCCTCTCTTGTGTCGGAACAAAGTTTATACTTTATAACTATTGCTTGTACCAACACAGGTGAATCTTTATTTGGATATGGAAAAAAAAGTTAGCTCTCCACTCACGACAAAACAGCTCGTCACGGCCATCCATACAATCAGCCTTTCCATCACATTTTGATTCTGGTTTAACGCAGTGTCCGTTGTCGCAGCTTATCCTGCCCTGTTGCTCACCTTTGGCGTAAGGATGGAAAATTCACATTTTAGTTTAATGAAATTGTAACAAGAAAAGAACTAGAAAGGCCGACATTTGCTTCAGAGCAAATACAGCATATTTCAGCCATACCCGTTCCCATGCAAAATTGAACTGTTCCAAATCACCCCTGTGCGGAAATCGAACATTCTAACAGTAACTTCTCGAAATGAACGACAAGAAAGGCCGACATTTACTTATGAGCAAATGCACCATTTTCACTCCGCCCCTCTGCCGATGCAACAATGTTCTTCCACAATCACACATATCGAAAAAAATAAACATTCCAAAATGGAGATATCTGTGGTCTGGTATTACAACAGAATAACATGGAATTTGGTATAAGGGTGCCCTCGACATATGCACGGTAGAACGAAACATTTTTGGCATACATCACTTCAAGAGGATTAATTTTTGGCCATTTTTAGTATCATTTTTGGCCCCTCTGTATTGCCATGGTATTGGAACAAAATTTTGTATGGAAATGCCTGTGATATATACCTCCAGGGCCTTTGCAATTTTGGTATTCATGTCTTGACAATGATGAAGTCTCTGGTCTTCTTGTATTAAAAAAAATGGTGATGGCATGTTGGATAGCAAGTGGGATGAAGTTCAGAATGATTATCTCTTCACTCTCTTACAAACACACACACATACACACACACAGACAGCAAACAGTAAGAATGGAAAAAAAACTTTCAATTTTTACAGTTTTACTTTCACAAAATTGCAATTTTACACTTGTCTGCTCTCACAATCTGATTGACTTAATGTAAATACAATGTAATTTGAGCTTAAGTTTTTACATTGTTAAAAGTTAATCTGGAAAAATAGCAAACTACATACTAGATCTTATTCGCAGAAAATTACAATTCCGTCAAAATATATCTTTTCAGAATCGGTTGCGATCAATATCTACGTGTCCTTTTCTGGCTGGTTGGAATCAAGTCAGTCTGCTTCTTCCACATACAGTCAAAGGCCAAGCTCTGCTTCTCTTCTGTAGAGGGGTATGGAGGACAGAAACAGGGAGGTTAGAATTTCAATGCAAAGCAGAAACATCAAACTATAGGCAGATTTGGAAACAGTACACATTTCCACAACTATTTGCAATCTTCCATCAATCTGTTGCTGCCTGGGACAAAATCTGTGTGCCTCCTCCAAATACAGCTTCTCATGGACCAATTGTTTTCTTCTCTAGAGGTCACATCTTAACAATGCAAACAGGAGAGTGAGATTTGGCATTTCAAGGCAGACATCAATCAAATATTTCATGAAATAATTATACCATTGATTTGGAAAGTATACATATTGTTGCCAGAAGATAACAATGTGTTTGTGTTACACATAAATCTTCTCTTCGATCCAAATTCTGCACCTGTCTCTACAGTCTACACCTACATGTACATGCAAGTCTAGCGACAAGAAAACAGGCCCTACCTGCTGTGTGTCATGAGCACAATGTTCTTACTGCTGAAAAAAAAACAGAGACATGTCAATCTTTGTTTTACACATTTGTGGACACTTCAAAATGTTAATGCACAATGCTTTTGAATGATAAAGGAATATTGCAACAGAGGTATAATAAATACATATACACAACTTGTACTTGCAAATGAAAAGGTACAACTGACAGGATCAAAAAGGATTGACATGAATGAAATTAAAGCCATCATATAGAAGTCAAACCAGTGACATTTGGTATAACATCTACACAAATTCTAAAAACAAGTCCAAAGGATGAATTAATATTAACAAAAATGATTCATAAATCCACATGGCTCCCAATCACTGAGCCTCCACCAGGCTCCCTCTTGTCCTTGGCAAGAGCCGGAGCGGGAACCTTTGTC
>NC_049989.1:16670701-16673581 GCF_000003815.2 Branchiostoma floridae | reverse complement strand
CCACATGGCTCCCAATCACTGAGCCTCCACCAGCTTCCCTCTTGTCCTTTGGCAAGAGCCGGAGCGGGAACCTTTGTCATTCCCCATCCCCCTTGCCACCACTGAATGTGCCGTGTGGCAAGGGCCGGAAGCTGGCAACAAATATTTCATTCACAGGCATCCACCAGGCTCCCTCTTACCACTTTTGGCAAGAGCCAGAGCGGGAACCTTTGTCATTCCCCATCCCCCTTGCCACCACTGAATATGCTGTGTGGCAAGGGCCGGAAGCTGGCGCCAAGTACTTCATTCACAGGCATCCACCAGGCTCCCTCTTACCAATTTTGGCAAGAGCCAGAGCGGGAACCTTTGTCATTCCCCATCCCCCTTGCCACCACTGAATGTGCCGTGTGGCAAGGGCCGGAAGCTGGCGCCAAGTACTTCATTCACAGGCATCCACCAGGCTCCCTCTTACCAATTTTGGCAAGAGCCAGAGCGGGAACCTTTGTCATTCCCCATCCCCCTTGCCACCACTGAATGTGCCGTGTGGCAAGGGTGGAAGCTGGCGCCAAGTATTTCTCAATTATGGAGCACCATAGACTCCCATTTCTCATCCACTCATCTCGACAAGTCCTGAGCTGGTACAATACACACACACTCCATTCCTTTGATTCTGATTTCTGTTTTATCTCATCATTACACAACATACAGTACACAGCATCATGGTGACTATAGAAATTGTCAACCTTCCACTCAGGTCAACAAGACCTGAGCTGGTACAATACACACACTCCCTTCCTTTGACTCTGATTTCTGTTTTATCTCATCATTACACAACGTACAGTATACAGCATCATGGTGACTATAGAAATTGTCAACCTTCCACTCAGGTCAACAAGACCTGAGCTGGTACAATACACACACTCCCTTCCTTTGATTCTGATTTCTGTTTTATCTCATCATTACACAACGTATACAGCATCACAGCATCATGGTGACTATAGAGATTGTCAACCTTCCACTCAGCTCGACAAGGCCCGAGCTGGTACAATACACACACTCCCTTCCTTTGACTCTGATTTCTGTTTTATCTCTCATTACACAACGTACAGTATACAGCATCATGGTAGCTATAGAATGTCTGTATTACACCATGATTAACAACAGCTGACAGTTGTGAAATGTACACATGGTCAATGAGAGTACATCTTTCAGTTGTAGGAGACTCTATCAACTGTTTGAAGCCATTTTGCATCAAGAAAGAAAGGATCATTTTGTTTTCACTTGACATCAAATTTTCATTAAAGTCACCAAGAATCACTGTGTTACTTCTTTCCACTGCAGACAAGTGCCCCAAGAGTTTCTCCAAACTGGATATGAATGACACTAGACGAACGGACCTAATATGTAGGCGTATGCTGACGGATTACAATTTGCAACACCTGACGGATGCTGACGTATGTTGACAAATGCTGACGGATCCCAAAAACCATCACGGATCCCAAAAAATGACGGATCCCACTTACATCCGCAACGCATTCGTAGGTATCCGTAACTCACGGTGGATGCAAACACGGAACCCGTATACTTACGTGCTTCGTGACGGATGCTAACACTGCATCCGTATGGATACTTCCTAAATTACGGACCCTATACACATACGTAACGCATTCGTTTGTATCTATAAGTCACTAACGGATTTAAACATTGCATTCGTATGAAAACTTAACTTTTAACGTAAACAAAAGCATACGCGGTCAGGATTATTGTTTATCAGCAAAAACCGTTCAGATGCAGACGTATACGAATTCGCAACATCCTGACGGATGCTAACGGATCCCCAAGATTACCAAAAGTCACGGATCACATACACAGCCGTAACGCATTTGTTGGCATCCGTGAATCGCTGTGAATGCAAACACGGAATTCGTGTGCTTACGTAATTGGCGGATGCTAACACAGTATCCGAAGGATACTTACTTTTATGTATGCGTGGCTAGCACTCTTGTTTTTGAGCATATATTTTATTTTTTAGATTGGTCATATCTTTCCCCCTTTTTGTACCTCGGACACCACAGTTTGTAATGTCAATACAAGTGAGACAATCCACGTTACGCTAGATACCAGGATACTCGGATTCGTAAGGATGCGAAATGTTTTTTTTCTGCATTCGTGGCAAGATTACCAACAATGCACTGCTCCAGTGGATTGCTCCAGTGGAGGGGATTCCATTGGAGCAGTGCATTGTTGGTAATCTTGGGATATCTTAAATATGCGACTCTGTATTTTTTTGCATCCGTACATTGGGGCGGTGTATTGTGGGTAATCCAATCGTTGTCTCTCTGACCAATCAGACTGCACATCAGTCAGTTTAAAAATAAAGCGGAGATAGTCAGCGTTGTCCGTGAGGACCGCAATCTTTTTGTACCTCAAACTTTGAGTTTTGAAACGTTGAACTCGGGATATGGATTTGTACACACGTGTGTGAACTTCTGTAGTAGGGTGATGTTGAGGCGGTGACCAAACTCAAGTGGCAGTCGACGGACGGGACGGCGATCGAGGGACTGAAACAGCCAGCCCTGTTTTGTAGTTCGGCGTCCTGGGGCTATTTTACATCACTGTCCTGCGGATCTCACGGCGAGGTATGTTTTATACAATGATTGTTTCCAAACAATACCCGCTTTGAATTCGTCTTTGTGACTACATTCCTTGTTGGCTAGTAGTTAGTAGCGCTTTTGGTATGCTTGGGCTGAACAGAAACTTATCAGAAAACGACATAACGGAGCCTTACAAAACACAAGTCACAAGCATGATACTTGCTGAGTAACTGTTGACTTATTTGGGAAAAATTTGATCATCATCAAAACAGTACTTGTATACACATATGTTTGTCTCAAGCCTGGT
>NC_049989.1:16667554-16670601 GCF_000003815.2 Branchiostoma floridae | reverse complement strand
GCGAGGTATGTTTAATACAATGATGGTTTCCAAACAATACCCGCTTTGAATTCGTCTTTGTGACTACATTCCTTGTTGGCTAGTAGTTAGTAGCGCTTTTGGTATGCTTGGGCTGAACAGAAACTTATCAGAAAACGACATAACGGAGCCTTACAATACACAAGTCACAAGCATGATACTTGCTGAGTAACTGTTGACTTATTTGGGAAAAATTTGAATCATCATCAAAACAGTACTTGTATACACATATGTTTGTCTCAAGCCTGGTATTTATTCGCATAGGAACATTCTGTTCCAACGGTGTTTACGTGTTTGTTTATATGCGACGTCTCGTACACAATGCAAAGTCCGGCCGGGGAAGCAGATCACACCTTGTCACTAATTATTCAACGCTAGACTGTTTCTGCCGCGCCCTCCCGGGGGACTTTTTTGGTATGATAATGCGGAATGTAACGATGATAATGGCGATACCACAATCAGATGCATTTGTTCCTGTTGTATAACAAGCCATTCACCATTTCTTTTCATATACACCCTAATTACTTTGACGGACGCATCCATCAAACATGGATGCTTTAGCTATCTCAAAATTTGATGGGATTATTCTTTCTCTTTTTCAGAAGGCGGGTCGACATTCTCTGGCCGTGTCAACAGCTGGGAGAACACTGGACTACAGGAAGGGCACAGAAGGAATTGAGCTGGGAGGGATCAGGGCGAAACTAGCCTGAAAAGAAGCGAAGCACTGTCACTAGTAGAAAGGAGACTTTGTGCTGTTGCGAGAAGCTGTACATACTGATACTATAAGTCATGTTAGTTGTACTTTACAAGCTGGATTCACTATCTGTATCCTGTAGCCGGATGTGGAAATTCCTTAGAGTTGGACATCGCGAAGACTTTGATTTGTAATAGAAACAGATATCCGTAGAAGCAAGATTAGCCACAGACTCCCATGTCAGCTTTACATAAAAGTCAAATTGTATTCACGTTTGATCCTATATTCTATTTGGAAGTATAAGAAGTCATGTGATATTGGCGGTTAAAGGATTCAACTTTCCCTTAACATAATTAGATAACAGGGACTCTCTGTACATACCTGGTATAACCCATTCTTGTTGCAATATTGTATCTGTATACATATCATGTGGCAGACAGGATTCGGCCTCGATGACATTACGTCGTTTAGTCCTTCTCAGGACTGGTTTAGAATAAGATTATTCTGTGCATTCTTTTCTATTTCAAATCGTGTTAGACTTTTATAAGAAAGTAATTGGGCACACATGATATTGTGATTTGTCAAATGTGCGGAAAATTCATTAAAGTGACTTTGTATCTGCAGAAAATCCCGTTTTGGATGCTTTATGATCTGATCATACGAAGAAATCCCTAAAAAAACCCACTTCGCATCCGCGGCAAAGGCCGCATTGGGATTTCTTAGGATCCGACCATGACAAGTATACGAAGAAAATCCTACAAAAACGACTTCGCATCCGCGGCAAAGGCCGTTTTGGGACCCGTTCATTCCAGGTATTCGAAGAAATCCTTTTAAAAACGACTTCGCATCCGAGGGAAATACCGTTTGGGGATTCTTTGCGATCCGATCATTCCAGGTATTCAAAGAAATCCCTAAAAAAAACGACTTCGCATCCGTGGAAAATCCCATTTTGGGATATGTTTGAGTCTTTTCATTCCGGATCCCAAAAATCCAAATTTCGGATATTTCAGGGATCCAACTCGAATCCGTTTGCATTCGCTAGCATTTGTTACAAATACGCAAATATCCCTGCTCGAATATGGCTACATCCGATACCCTTTCCCCCAGTGTGAGTCTTTGCGAACATTTGGGGGTCTATAAATAGCTACAATTAGATGTTTCACAGGCATGCAGTCAGCAGAAACTTGCGTAACCACACATTCTAGACTGATATCATTTGGGATGGGAATTTCAGAACACTTGTATATGTCACGTACATATATTGCCACGCCTCCACGACTGGAATTCCTTGTCGCATTACAAGCTTCCTCGCAAGCATGCCCACTTGATCTGTCTTTACGAAACATGTTAAAACTCTCCAACTGAAACTGGGAGGACTGCACATTTTCTGACAGCCATGTCTCAGTCAGGCATATGATATCAGCTTCAACCAAACAAGTTGACTTCAGACTTTCAAATTTCTTTTCAAGTCCTTCAGTATTGTGATGGACAATGTTCAACACTTCACCGACAGATCTGTCACCAACATTTGTAAATGGGTTGGATACATATTCGAAATGCTTCATCTTATTAACTGCCTCCTGCACTGCCTCATCACAGTAGATGGACTCCTGTTTATAGTCTGTAATGTGAAGACCGCCTATGGAACATACCCTACTCAAGGCCACATACGCCATACCTGATGCAAAAATATTTTTCATGGAGACAACTACTTCAGGAACTGTCATGCCCTGTACTTTGTGTACTGTGCAGGCCCAGGCTAGCTTGATAGGAATTTGGTAGCGTTTGACTTTACTTAATTTCTTCAAGTTGTCCTCAATCTGACGAATCGGAACTGAATTCTCTGGTAGACTACTGGGAACTGCACTTTTTTTCTCTTTCAAGCACACCTGCCTTTGGATTATCAAACTTCACAAAGACAGTTGCACCATCACTTGCATCTTGCTGGCCACCTGTTACACCTGTCACTGTTCCAAATGCACCGTTAACTAGACCATCCTCAACATTGACATTTCTACAAAGCATGACACGAGCACCAATCCCAACTTTGATCACATCAAGGAGGTCGTCTTTATCTCCTTGTGCATGAGGTCGTCTTGTCATTGAACCTGTTGTGGGATCTTTGACAAAATCGGAGGCTTCAAAACATGTAACATCTGAACACCTGAGATTCAACATCTTGTCATTATAATCTACAACAGCTTTATTGGTGGAAATAGATGTGAAGTGCATCCTTAGGATAATCATTTGATGCAAATGTCTGTAGATAACACTATTGATGATAGAGTTTTGTCATCTTCATCAGAAAGTTATCTTTTTTCATCTTTACCCACAT
>NC_049989.1:16666553-16667454 GCF_000003815.2 Branchiostoma floridae | reverse complement strand
GTTTCTTCCTTGCTCAGAGCTGCTTCTTCCAGTTTCTTCCTCACTCAGAGCTGCTTCTTCCATGGTTTCTTCCTCGCTCAGAGCTGCTTCTTCCACAGTTTCTTCCTTGCTCCGAGCTGCTTCTTCCATGGTTTCTTCCTTGCTCTGAGCTGCTACTTCCACAGTTTCTTCCTCACTAAGAGCTGCTACTTCCATGGCTTCTTCCTCATTTACCTGTTGAATAACGTTGTCTGTTTCATCATCTTCCATATCATTCCTAGTTGGCCCTTCCATATGATCCCCCTCTTCAGTGACAGACTCGCGGTGCTCAGGAGCTGTATGAACTTCTAAGGCGCCATTCCCTCCTTGTTCAGCATCAGATGGTTCAACAAGGCCTCCTTCTTCATTCCAAGAAGTAGCCCAGTCTGCATCGATAGACGTACCGCTGTAATGTTCATTATTTTCAACAAGATACTTCAAAGCAACATCAACCTTCAATGGACTGATTTGTCTATACATGTGATGCCCACTGTACTGTAGCTTCCTCTTAAGTTTCACCTTGATTAACTGAGCTTCTGAAGGCATTCTGGGAAGGATTGCATGTGTTTCACTCACATCTGCTGGGACACACACTACTGGGCCAACAACACCTTTCTGACCCCCTTTCGGGAGAGCTGCAACTTTCATGAATGGTATTCTCTTGGCTATCAGTTGGGACTCCAGAGTATTGAGACTTTTCAGCTCAGGGGGTATTTCTGGGACCTTCATCTTATTACTCTGAGCCTCGTATGGAATTGTCTTTTTATCTATCATGTGCCTATGACAACAGTGACATATCCACTCTTTGCCCCTAGATGACTTAGCTATGGGACACGCATGTGGGCTGCAGTCCACGTTGCATTGATGTACATACGTACCTGTA
>NC_049989.1:16664327-16665874 GCF_000003815.2 Branchiostoma floridae | reverse complement strand
TCGTATGTTGCATGTATTAGCATTTCTACCATCTAACATGCTTGTATTACTTTCACCCATGGGTACTTCATCCATTCCCACTTAATGTTAAAGCCATGCTTACCGTACACAAAGATGCGTCTTCCCAGTAGTGAAGACATCGCATTTATTTCTACCTGTGTGGCCCATGCTTCAAGATCTGCTGGATGACGATTCTGCATGCTTCGACCATCACGAGACAGGTACTGGTCCATGGTTTTTTCAGGGTGCTCGAATGCCAACCAAGGCCTGTAAACATCTTCAGACAATGTTGACATATATTCAACTGTACGCTGTCTTAATACATCATGATAGTCTTGGGTGCCACAAATAAGGTAACTAATAGCTCTATAGAAACAATTACCATCCCCAATAATTCTGATGGGACTGATTGGTGCCTCCAAAGGGACATTCCTTTCCTGAATATTGAGATATCGTTCCACAGAAAGGTTCAGCTGGTCTGCCAGTTCCAATTGATCATTTCCTGTGAAGGGATTGAACATGAACTCTTCCTTCCCTTCCACTCCCCTGTTTCCACTACTTCTGGGGTATCAGCTGGCTCCTGCTCTCTTACCTCTACATCCTGGTCATCTGCTGGCTCCTGCCCTCTTACCTGTACTTCCAGGTCATCTGCCTGCCCTCTTACCTGTACTTCCAGGTCATCAGCTGGCTCCTGCCCTCTTACCTGTACTTCCAGGTCATCTGCTGGCTCCTGCACTCTTACCTGTACTTCCGGGTCATCTGCTGGCTCCTGCACTCTTACCTCTAATTTCTGCTCATCAGCTGGTTTCTTTGTTTCCTGCTTTGCCTTCCAGGCATTCAACCTCGTCAATTTCTTACGCCGAGGCATTCTTCGAAGTTCCTGAAAGATCACAAGTGCTAGAATGTAGCAACATTCTTTGAGACTATAGCATATTTAAAAATATAGTGTCAACAAATTTTACATGTATAATATAACATAAGATAATAAGTAGACATTGGGTCGACAATTATGAAACATTCAACTTCAAGAAATAAAGAAAACAGCTGCAGATCATATGCTGAAAACATATCTGTAGATAGCACCTTTTTTATCTGCAAGTTGAAAAATATCATCATGCATGCATGAAATGGGTGTCCTCCATAACAATTGCATTATATTTAACAACAATCGTCCCAGTCGTCCCATCAATTTTTGTCACTAGTATTTACTAACACACATTGCATAGTCTATCCACTGAAAAGTTGTGTCAACTTAAACTTTAAAGTTTGCAGAGAATCATACACTTAAACACACTGTGTACTCGGTCCACTTAAAAAGACTGCCAAGAATCGCACATATTTGACACACTGCCTGATTCACTGTCGATTCCAAATGACCACCCTGATAGCTCAGAGCCAAATGCTTTGGTTAGCATTTGAATAGCTAGGTGGTGAAAGCTGTTTCAAAAGCTCTTGTTTTTGGCAAAACTGGTGCAATAAAATTTAATAAACATGTTGACACCACTTATCATTCTAGGGGTCACGTAAAATTTCCTTGGACATAAGAA
>NC_049989.1:16654328-16658165 GCF_000003815.2 Branchiostoma floridae | reverse complement strand
ATCATCATGCATGCATGAATGGGTCACCGGTGTCTCCATAACAATTGCATTATATTTAACAACAATCGTCCCAGTCGTCCCATCAATTTTTGTCACTAGTATTTACTAACACACATTGCATAGTCTATCCACTGAAAAGTTGTGTCAACTTAAACTTTAAAGTTTGCAGAGAATCATACACTTAAACACACTGTGTACTCGGTCCACTTAAAAAGACTGCCAAGAATCGCACATATTTGACACACTGCCTGATTCACTGTCGATTCCAAATGACCACCCTGATAGCTCAGAGCCAAATGCTTTGGTTAGCATTTGAATAGCTAGGTGGTGAAAGCTGTTTCAAAAGCTCTTGTTTTTGGCAAAATGGTGCAATAAAATTTAATAAACATGTTGACACCACTTATCATTCTAGGGGTCACGTAAAATTTCCTTGGACATAAGAATAAATAGGCAACATAAAATATAAATCATTATGAATAAATGCCAGTATTTTACTTCGTCCATTATTCTTATAATTGCCCCCCCCCCCACACACACACAAACAAATTACCACAATGAAAATAGAATAAAACAAGACTTAGAGAAATGATGCATGATGGAGAGTAGAAAGTTCATCACTTCTTTCCTAACAAGATTTTGAGGAACTAATCTATCTGTTGGTTGATGTGCTTTTCTTTATTGGAGTACAGTGTAAATTTTTCACAAAGACTACGCCAGGTGCCAAATGTCGTCCGATTGTTGCCAGCAAAACGTAACACTTTGGAGACGTTACCTACGACAAAATAAATTAACTCGCCAGTAATCATCACTTCACAGAAATGTACGAAAATTCAAGGGTCACCGGGGTGACGTTTCGAAGTATTTTCAGTCGTTCTTGATGGAAAACGAAGAGGTTTTTTGTTTGTTTTTTGGAACATATAACGACACTGGTGGTACACCACGTTTGCCTGCGGTGCGAAGTTCCAGATTCCAGCGCTAGGGGTACGTAAATATATTGACATAAAACGCACCTTTCAATGCACAAAAACAACGGATGCAAGAAAGCAAGAATAGCCAGTTCTTACCTGATGATATTTTGTGCTGTATATGACGACAGCTAACGCAAAATTTGACGCAGAGCGCTAGCTAACTCAGTGTGGAAACACGTCTGAACTTGTCTGCACACAGCTCGAAGTAACATCCGGGGCCTCTCTATCTTGACCTCTCCTGACCTCCGCCTGATTACCCGGTTACACTAGTAAAGTAGCCTACAGGGGTGATGTATCAAAGAGGCCTACTAAACATGTCGGACCTGAAGATGTCTTTCCTTGTATATACCGTGCCTCTATTTAGAGTCAATTCTTTTCTTTATCAAATCTTTTAAACTATATACATGTATGCTTTGCATTACCTATCATACGGTACAACAAAACTCGCTGACCCCGTAAAACCTAAATGGCCGGATCCAAATACCGCGTGATCCATCATCTGTTGCTTCTAGTTGCTGATTGGCTGAACGGCTAATTGATTTGCACGCAGTGGGCCGGCCAGCTGCTCTCTACGGTGAGACGTGCATCTGGTGCAAAGCACAGTTTAGTCAAAAAAGGAATCTTAAATGACGGTTTAACCCAAAAATGAATCTTACAAAATTCCCCCGTTCAAGAATGGACTCCAGTGCACCCTATGTGAATTTTCACAATAGACCAGTTCAGAAATACTCCCACTGAAACCTTGGCCTTTTGAATAAGAAACCAAATCCAAAATTGAATTTAGCAAAAAAGGTCCCAGTGCATGAAAAGGTATAATAGACCAGTCTAAAAACACTTCCACTAAAAATTGAATTTTGAATCATCACCCATTCAAAACTGAATTTGAAAAAATCCCCCTTCCGTGTGCAAAAAATGGACTCTTCCATGTAAAGTAGAGCAGTCCAAAAATAAATCCGCTAAAATAGGACTTTGACATAATCACTGAAGTCCCAAAAAATGGATTTTTAAAAAAGCCCCCCTCAATGCAAGAATGGACTCTTCCAGCACACCCATGTAAAATTGCAAATTAGACCAGTCCAAAAATAACCCTACTGAAAGACTTTGACAAACTAGAAGTCACCAAAGTCCAAAATATGAATTTCAAAAAAATCCCCCCTCCGTGTGAGAATAGACTCTTCCAGCACACTTTCTGTAAAATTGCGAAATAGACCTGTCCAATAATACACCCACTGAAAGACTTCACCAGTCCAATGATGAATTTAAAAAAAATGAACCCCTCCGTGTAAGAATGGACTCTTCCAGATCACACCTGGCTCGCTGATTGGCTGCCACCTCCCCCTTTTTAGGATATAGATTCAGGCTAAGTGATTGGTTACCTATCTAATTAGATTAAATTACATAGATGCCAGTAGGTGCAATCTGCAGCTGGGGGTCAACGACCTTAAGGTCATTGACCCCTCTGGCTATTGGAAAATGACCCAAAAAATCACCAAATATATCATTTTGAAGTAGTTTATGACAAAAATTGTACATGTGTCATTTGAATAAATATCTACTGCACCCTTTTACCAAAACTTAGGTCATTTGGTTTTAAAACCAGAGCACCAGAGCCAAAAGTGTACGTTTTTGGTCATAAAATGGCCAAATAATCGCAAAATTAAGCATTTTGTTGTACAGTCTGCCTCAAGTGTTATTGAATCCATGTGCGCATATGTCTAGGGCACTCCTATACTAAATTTCAGGTCATCCGGTTCTAAAACCAAGGTACAGGAGCCAAAAGTGTCCTTTTTTGGTAAAAAAATGATCAAAAAATCGCAAAAATAAGCATTTCCTTATACTGTACACCAAAACTGATATTGAATCTATATGGGGGACTTATCAAGGCACATCTGTGCCAAATTTCAGCTCATTCGGTTATAATACCAGGGTACAGGGGGCCCAAATATACAGTTTTGGTCTTAAGATGACCAAAAAACCTTAATAAAATCATTTAAGAGACAGATATGGAAAAAATGAAAAAAACGCCCGAGGGTATTGGCCCACTCTACCCTTGTGCCAAATTTCAAGTCATTCGGTTGAGGAACAACGGAGATACCGTGTTCTGAAGATTTGACAGGAGAAAGAAAGAAAGAAACATTACGAATACTAGAAAGGCCGACATTTGCTTAGGAGCAAATACAGCATATTGCAATCCATCTTCATCCTTGAAAAAATCCCCAAATTCAACAATTTGAAGTCATGTTTGCTCAATGGGAAAATGAAGTACTGTGGGCACTTGTCCTACACACCTTCATGCCGAATTCTAGGTCATTTGGTTTCAATATAAGGGCATAGGAGCCAAAAATATACATTTTTTTTAGTTAAAAATGGCAAAAAAATCCCAAAATGACTCATTTTATAAGTGCTCTATGAAGAAAGTGTTGATGGGATCCTGTTGTCATATGTCCAATTTACCTTTGTGCCAAATTTCAGGTGATTTGGTTTACATACAAGGGCAAAGAAGCCAAAAATATACATTTTTAGTCAAAAATGGCTGAAAACCCCAAAATAACTAATTTTTTAAGTCATCTATGAAGAAAGTGTCAATGGGGTCCTGTGAGCATATGTTCAATGCACCTCTGTACCAAATTTCAGGTCATTAGGTTTTCATACAAGGGTATAGGAGCCAAAAATATACATTTTTTGTCAAAAATGGCCAAAAAGCCTAAAATAACTCATTTTTGGAGTAAACAATGAATAAAGCATTGATGGAGTTCTGTGGTCATATGTCAAACGCACCTATGTACCAAATTTCATGTCATTTGGTTTTAATACCAAGGGCATAGGAGCCAAAAATATACATTTTTAGTCAAAAATGGCCAAAAACCCT
>NC_049989.1:16651131-16654166 GCF_000003815.2 Branchiostoma floridae | reverse complement strand
TAAATATCATAAATTCTAAGGCCTCTATCAAGAAAGTGAAAAAAACGACTGGGGGTATTTGCTACTTCTACCACCCTGCCAAATTTCAGCTCATTTGGCCCCAAAATGAAAAAGTTGAATCCATTTGAAGATTTGACAGGAGGAGAACGAAAGGAAAAACAATATATTGCAATCCCATACTATGTATGGATTGCAATATAACAATATATTTCACCATACCTATGGTATGGCTGAAATATAAAAATGGCACCCTAGGCAGCAATACTAACGTTTGTGCAATAAAACGGTAGTACTCCAAATTTTCTTTAAAAAAATCTAACCAATTAATAAAACTTAGTATATAAGGCATAGGGCAAGTCAGAGGTCGTAACTGGTCTTAGTACATTAAGTTGAATAACATTGGAAGAGGTTTATGTATAGAGAGGTTTAATTACGTCTTAGGAGGTTTAGTTTAACTGGAGGAAACATGAAACATTAAATCCTTTTGTAGAATGAATTTAGGTTATTTTGTCTGTGCAATCATCATCTCCTGGTTAAGAAATGCAGTTATATAAAGCCACAACGCTAGGTATGAACTCCGGATAGAATTTCATTGATATATACCTGTTTACATTGTACATATAACCATCATCACAGGCAATAACATGAAGAATCAATGATTTAAATATTGAAATTTTACTTACAACAGTGACGCTCGTCTGTGGTAACTCCACAGTCATCTTCACCGTCACATACTTTTGTCTTATCAGTGATCTTTCCATTTGGGCACACCTCTAATCAAATACAGTGCAGAAGACAGACATAAGATAGCGTGTTGTTTAATGAATTTGTCAACATAATAGCTGATGGATGTTAAACAAAATATTTTGCCGAACAATATTGTCTAGCACATGTATATTATACTAATGCTATGATACTTAGACCTATATTTTAGGCTAGAGCAGACACATGCTTTATTCAACTACAATGTTCGTGTTTCATGTTAACATCTATTGGCATAACACCGCCAGTAATACTTATACCGCCAAATGACATAAACGATAAATTTTCGGTGATCCACTAGAGCAGCAACAGTTAATTTCCGAGGTATGCACACTTCATACATCAACGTGTTTCACAAATTTTCAAAAAGGCTTCAATAACAGTACATTCGAAGACAACAAGGCCAAAAGTTTTCAGTTCATTTTCGAGCCAGGCGAGCTCGTCGTGGGACGAACACACTGTCAAGTTCATCGCAAGATTTGTAGATAATAATCACACGTGCTCACGGCACAAGATGAGTATGATTCAACAGCAATCTTGAATTTCTGTTGGTGACCTACAACTCGTGTAAAAGTGTGAAGAACCGTTGCATTATCGCCCGGATCTACGGCTGAATGGGTCAAATTGACCGTACGCCGCCGTTTTCCCGCCATTTTTAATGCTACGCCAGCAGTAAAGTTTTACGTCATAGCGGTTGTGGCCGACCGAAATTAAATGAAAAACGTCCGCTTTCTCATGACTTTCTGTATGCTCATGCAGGTTTTTGTTTTTTGCAATAACTAACAGAAAGGGAAGGAACAACACAGGATGAATAAAGGTACATAGCGGCAGTTAATTGTGCCGTGTTTTTCCTGGCGGTATTATTGAACCCCCTTCCAACCACATTCCCTTTCTCCTTGTAATTCCGCGGTGTGTTACTATTACGATATTAAGTTTTTAGCACGACAAGAGAGACAAAAAAAGATACCGAAAACAAGTGGCAAAGGTAAGCTTTACCAGCAACATGTAACTGGAGAAAATGAGGTGTTGATCATTTGTCAAATTAGTAACGCTTGCGAACTCGCAGTAAACTTGGCGGTATTATGATAATAGATGTTACCTACAATTAGCCATCGGGCAAGAGTTTGCAATAAACTATTATTATTACCACAATTGACTTCATCGCTCCCATCGTCACAGTCGGCTGCCCCGTCACAGATGACGTCATACACGTCACAGTTTCCGTCTGAGCAGACGACCGTTCTGTTAAATCCTGAGCAAGCTGGTTGAATGAAATGCCGAAAATACACAATGTTAAATGGGCATTCCACTCCAGAAGGGGGTGGTGTTTTCCAATAGATAAGGTGAAAGGTCACCATTACAGACATGCGCAGAATTAGCATTTTGATGCCATGATGGCTTGCAAAAGTAAGTGTAAGAAGCCTTTTTGTTGGGAAATGTTGGCATTTTGGAGCTGGAAATTATGGTCAGGTATTCTGGCTATTTTATTTCGTGAGAAAAATAAGCTTTCTACCATGTTTGGAGTGTTTTAGACAGTCTAGAGTATGTATAGTTTGGGTGTTATCAGGGAGGTCAAAGGTCACCAGAGTTTCTTATTCTGTTTGTGGGGGCGCATTGCGCCGAACCGAATGTTTTCAAAATCGCCATATGCACTCTTTAGAAGTCAGATTTGCCTGCCAATGTGAGATTTTCACCAACTAAACCTCAGGTAGGTGACTTTTGACAGCCTTTTCCCTACATCTTATGCATGCAACAGGTGCCTGCCAGCCATTGGAGGTCTGTACCCTTACAGCATTTTCATATGGGTTTGAAGTTCAAGGTAGACAAGTGTCGGTCACTTCGAGTGATGCGAGGCAGGGTCGTTACAAATTTCAAAGACTTCCCGGAGACCGTTCTCCCAGTAACAGTCCCCTGGGAGTTGTTAACTCATGTGTCACGAGGGCTATGGTGGAGGTCTAAGACTATGGTTTGTCTCAATATTGCTTTGCAAAAAGTGGCACTTAGAAGGAAGAAATGGTATAATCTGCTACCCCAGACAGAAAGAGGCTACTGTTCCTCAATTTAGGCACCTAAATTTGTATATAAAAGCTGCTAGGCTACACTTTCAAGCATTTACTGACAGTGCATACTGTGCACAGAATGGGGGGGGGGGGGGGGGTAATTTGGTAATGTGACCCCGGGGCAAGCTTCAATTAACTCATTTGACTTAGATTCATTGAGAAATTAACTCATTTGACTTAGATTCATTGAGAAATTCTTCCATTTTAATACTT
>NC_049989.1:16616134-16650681 GCF_000003815.2 Branchiostoma floridae | reverse complement strand
TAGAAGATGGCTTGCAAAAGTAAGTGTAAGAAGCCTTTTTGTTGGGAAATGTTGGCATTTTGGAGCTGGAAATTATGGTCAGGTATTCTGGCTATTTTATTTTGTGAGAAAAATAAGCTTTCTACCATGTTTGGAGTGTTTTAGACAGTCTAGAGTATGTATAGTTTGGGTGTTATCAGGGAGGTCAGAGGTCACCAGAGTTTCTTATTTTGTTTGTGGGGGCGCATTGCACCGAACCGAATGTTTTCAAAATCGCCATATGCACTCTTTAGAAGTCAGATTTGCCTGCCAATGTGAGATTTTCACCAACTAAACCTTAGGTAGGTGACTTTTGACAGCCTTTTCCCTACATCTTATGCATGCAACAGGTGCCAGCCAGCCATTGGAGGTCTGTAACCTTACAGCATTTTCATATGGGTTTGAAGTTCAAGGTAGACAAGTGTCGGTCACTTCGAGTGATGCGAGGCAGGGTCGTTACAAATTTCAAAGACTTCCCGGAGACCGTTCTCCCAGTAACAGTCCCCTGGGAGTTGTTAACTCATGTGTCACGAGGGCTATGGTGGAGGTCTAAGACTATGGTTTGTCTCAATATTGCTTTGCAAAAAGTGGCACTTAGAAGGAAGAAATGGTATAATCTGCTACCCCAGACAGAAAGAGGCTACTGTTCCTCAATTTAGGCACCTAAATTTGTATATAAAAGCTGCTAGGCTACACTTTCAAGCATTTACTGACAGTGCATACTGTGCACAGAATGGGGGGGGGGGGGGGGGTAATTTGGTAATGTGACCCCGGGGCAAGCTTCAATTAACTCATTTGACTTAAATTCATTGAGAAATTCTTCCATTTTAAAACTTTTTTGGCCTTTTTGGCAGTTTTTCAACTTTTTGTATCCTTTGGCTATATATTGCAATATGTACACTCATCAAGTGCTTACAGGTCTAAACTATCTAACAGCATTTTAGTACTGATTCAGGAGCCTAAATGGAGGTAGAGTAGTCCCCTTGTGTCAAGGTGAGCAGTTTTCAACTCCCTTTCCTTTGATTGTCACTTTTTGCCAAATGACAAGGGACCTGTTCACATAGACTCAGACCACTGTCACAGCATTGAGGACAGCTCTCTAACACCTGTTATCCAAGCTATTCCCAAGAGACTATTCTTTGTCAGAAATCTTTGAAACTCAGGCTAATACTGAGCAACCCTTTTCCGCACCATGTGAAATAATTGAAATTTGTCTATCTTGAACTTGAAGCCTGAAGCAGGTGAAAGGTCACCATTACAGACATGCGCAGAATTAGCATTTTGATGCCATATTTACCCGTACCCATATTATGCCGTACCCATAATGTGTCAATGAATACATAATCAGCCGAATTTTGTGGAATTCACGTTGGGATGAACTGCGCAATGTGTATTATTTTGTAAAACAATATGGCACTCAATAAACCCCTGCAGACCCCACCCATGCATTCCCTATACGCATTAGACAGATAGTTTATCGTGCATGTTTTTGGAACAAATGAGATAGCTAAGTACACCGAGAAGGCAAATTGCTCATCAGATAGCAAATAACACATAACAAGACGAGATTTTTTAGCGATCCTGAAATTAGTTCTGTAACCTTTCCTAAAAAAATTTCATTGTATTCAGCCATATGATTAATTCAATTAGAGGATACTTGTTGAGTTTAATAGAAGACTTAATGCTTTTGAGGTACGTGGCGCAACTGGGTACTGGGTATAATGTGAAGTAGTATGTATTTATTTCTTCCTAAAATTAATATCTATCTGGAAATAACACTCCCATGTGGAGTGGAATGCCCTGTAATCCTCAACAGCACATCTCCACGGATTGATCATTCTGTTTTTTTTTTTAATTAGGCCACGTTGATTTGATTATATGGATGACATCCGCGCTCGCACCAATTTTTGGCCATTTCCAAAAAAAAAAAGTTTTCGACCACACAATAAATTGTACAAAGCAGCTGTAAAATGAGCACAAATATTCAGTAGATTGAAAAAAAGTATCAGGAAACAGATAACTAATGCCATAGAATGCCAAAATGAATCTAAAGTCAAAGAATAAGATGTGAAATGACAGAAACAAAAAAATCTATTGTTGGTTGGGGGAGGTACCAGTACAGAAAATTCAGGTCCAGAGGATCATTTCCAGGTCCAGACATGAACCTGGACCTGATTGTCTGTGGAAACTTGAGAACTGGTAATACTCAAAACAATGGTAATTGGTCAATTTTGCTTCAAAGGAATCTGTTTGGTGGATTGTTGCACTCCCACTGCATTTTAAAATCCCATCTCCATGTAATAAAGGCTAACTGTCTCTGTACCTTTGACTGTAGAAACTCGGTGCAATTGACTATAAACTCTACTTGACTTTGCTCTTGTTGTCTTCTTGGCCCCCGGTTAGACCCCAAATGGCTGCCGACATAGTGTGTCCATTTTGTAATTGGCGAAACCTTTTCCTCTGTTTTTTTTTTTTCAGGTCTGTTTTTTTCGGATTGGTCCAAGAAGAAAAAAATGTTTTGCACCCGTATGATGTACTGGTCCCTACACCTAACTGTTGGTATACCATACTATGTGTGTTTAGTCCTATGTTCAACCTTCCTGGCCACTTTGATTTCATACTGAAGGCAACTTTTTTTTTTGCCAAACTTTTTTTTTATTCGCTCGCTCGCATCAGTTTTGGAGTTCCCGGAGGATGTCATCCATATAATCAAATCAACATGGCCTTATCAGTTTTCAGTTTTTTTTAATTATCAATACGCAACCTCCTCGGTTGTTTTGCTAAAATGATATGTGGATTTTTGAGTCTACATTAGAAACAAAAGTCACATATTTTAACCTTTTGCTATTTTTTGGTTATGAAAAGAAGAAATCCAAAATTGTCATTTTTTTAAGATTTAAAAATGATAATTTGAAAAAATCTATAAAACTAAACATGCATCACATGCTAGCAAATAAAGGATATTTAAACCATATGATCCTATCTAATCCAAAAATAGACTGTTTCAAAAGTGAATTTGAAAAAGTCCTGGAATGGAATTCGCATATGATAATCTCCGTCCAAAATTGAATTTAAAGGATTCATCCTGTGCAAAAATTGATCATTTCAATGGTCAAAACAATGAACGTTAAATCACCACCCCAGTCAAAAATTGAATTATAAAAAAAAAGTCCGCCTCTGTGAAAGAATAGACTGTCCCAGTGACACCACCATGTAAGGTGGAGCAGGCCATAAACACCTCCTCTCAAAAACTTTTAGCAGTATCACCCAAGTTTCAACATGAATTTTGAAAAAAATGACACTTCCAGGGCACCAAATGTGAAATAGTTCAATAGACCTGCCCAAAACCACTCCCACTCAAAATGTTGGTCTTTGTATAATTCAACCCTATTCAAAATGCCCCCCGTGTATGAATAGACTCTTTTAAATTACACATTTTGGATGAAAAATGGCAAATATCATCAAAACATACATTTATTTAAGTATCGTATGCAAAAAGTGTGAATAAATTCATGTGGGCATTTGTCCAAGACATTCCTTTACCAAGTTTGTGTTCATTCTGTTCGAATACCAGGGCAAATGAGTCAAAAACGTATCTTTATGTATACAATGGAAATAAAATCGCAAAATTAGTCATATTTAAGTATGCCAAATTAGAAAAAAATCTCCAAAGAGCATATGTCAAAGACATCCCTGTAAGACATTTAAGGTCACGATTGTAATGTAAATGGGAAAATGATGACTATCAGGACCGCAGTGTATTCAATTCTTTTGGAAGCCGGCTGGGGTCCACGCAGACCCCAAATATCGAAAAATATAAAAATTGAATGAATGAAACACAATGTCGAGTGACAATTACGTAAAATTGCAGAAAAAAAATTCAGAAACAACAAAAAAATATTACGAAATGCATAGCCATAGTGCTGGGGTGAGCGCGGACCGGGTGTACTGTTTAGAGTTAACTTAATAATCTAAGCTGGTAGGGTCGTCGCATGCAGCTCGAATTGCCTTCTAATAACTGTCTGAACCATGCTTCTGTTGATGGAATACCTATTCCTTAACAGATAGCAGAATGAAAATGTTTGTTACGACTTGTGTTTCCAATAGCAATATCAGTGACGTCAAAATAAAGTCATAAAATTCCATTATGCATATTCAAATACCTGTTTGGTTTCTAATAACCACCACCTCAAATTTTCAAAAATATTTTTTTTTTCAACAAATAATCACAAAAGACAACGTTTCTTTTTTTAGCAAAATACCAGGTAGCTACTATGGCAACATGGACGTTTATTTGTGTGTTAATGAAAAATAACAGGCTATTGCGGGGTTGCTACGAATCTATTATTCAAATAAGGAATTTTGCATGTTTCATGTCCAGGAACTTCTTCCCTGGATCCAATTTAAATATGCATTCTTCAGTATGAAGTTCTGCCACTTATAGCTCATTGTTTGAACCTTTTTGGCTTATCCTAAAACAAACATACAAGCAATGACCACTTACCCTCAAAAAACATGATCTCGTAGATTTCAGTTTGAGAAGTTAGAGAAGTAAATTCGAGGCGCCAATGCTGTCCGGAGGAAAGAAATCCACTCAGATCAATAACTTTTGCTGTATTTGTTTCGAATTTGAATTCTTTCACAACATTCCATCGTCGACCTGCTGATATCGAACGCAAAACAGTCACGTCCGGGGTATTCCTGCGGTCCATGACTAAACGGATCCGGGAAAGTGTTTTCGGTGTTTGGAGGTCAAAAGTCAGCCGCCATGTCCCTTCCTCAGGTGCACGTTTCCAGCCTGTGTTCAAGTTCAAATCCAAGACGTAGCCAGCCACATACTGAACACCGTCCGGGCCCTCCCACACGTCTGAAGTCACCCATGTAGGGTCGGTCTCCAACCACCCACCTAAACGGAGACGGTCAGTTCAAAATATTCACTGAATTAATCTTATTGCTCAACTATCGCCAATGGTACAGTGTATAGCAAGCGATAAC
The DNA here is from genome assembly GCF_000003815.2 of Branchiostoma floridae. Lineage (NCBI taxonomy): Eukaryota > Metazoa > Chordata > Leptocardii > Amphioxiformes > Branchiostomatidae > Branchiostoma > Branchiostoma floridae. The sequence goes on along the minus strand of NC_049989.1, from coordinate 16,645,668 downwards.
AACTAATAGCTAAATAGAAAATACAACGAAGAGGCTACATTCAGAACAACAAAATATTATCGATAACAGTACAGTCATGTATGATTGATCTGGTCTCGCATTTGGAATAAATCATAAACAAACTGACCTACGTAGACGGATGTATGAGTTGAACATGATAGCAGTATATGGAAAATATCTTTCTGTGTACAAATGAGGGTGTTTGGGTTCTAATATTTTTAAACAATGCTTCTCTCTCTTTACTGTAGCTAGGGCCTTTTATAACAAAGTGGAATTCATCTTCGATATTTTCATTTATCAATTCACTTCTTTTTCCAATGCTTTATAATGGTATAAATGAATGCAGTGGAATTCACTCTAAAGGAATTAAAGAAGACATCAACATTACATCTTTACAGCCGTCCCAAAAAGGGTGGTGTGCCGTGGACATTCTGCTACATATGATTTAGTGTTCAACGAGTCCCTTGTGATATCTACATAACGTAGCATAACAGAAGCAGTGGATTTTCCATTCCTTGCCGGATAAAAGTCGATCAGTAGAGAATGTTTTTAAAGTCCTTGTACATAAGAAGCTGTGCAATGATGAAGGGCGTTTAGAAAACGACAATAATTCTAAATATGATGGATTGGTGGCTAATACTTATACTCTGAAGTACAGTATTATGAGTTCATGTCGTTACCTTGTTGACAACGCCTCCGATATCCCACACCCCGGTCCTACCCCCGAATTAAAAGCAAAAATACGTTCGCTCACCTGTCAGTGCAGATGCACTTGTCACACAGTGGCAGAGACTCCACAGCAACAATAGTGATGTTTTGGGGGGCGGCATTTTCCCTCTGAGCTGCAAATACAACCGCATCCTACATATTCACCAATGTAAACTACAGACGAACGGAAAAGACTAGTCGTGCAAAATAAAGCCCGTCCAGCCGGATTCCATTATTAAGAATTTATAGACGCCCTTTGGTATTTCAATTTGCAGCGAAGAGGATCGCTGTGGAATATGCCATTAAACACTACGCCCAGTAGACTTGAACTTTAAAAGAACAACCACAGCCATGGTGATTTTACAATTGTCACTTTTATAAGTAGTAGTACCCATTTATGTATTCAATACTCATAGTTGTAGTTAGTTTTGTTGGATAGGAATAAAAAAATGTACTAGAACTTGCAACTCGATAACATTTTTTCAGACATATTTCTCTGGAAGTCTGTTTACGATGCAGCTGTGCCTCTGGGCGAAATTAATTTCTGCTTCATTTGCAGACATTCATAAAAATGATGACATTCGGTACGAATATCGACAGCTAAATTGCTGACGCACTGGTTAAAGAGAATGTGAACAAAATTTCACCGAGAAAGTCTGAGTGCTCTTTTTGTTATGGAGTAATATCATTTCGATTCAATCACATTTCAAGTTCGATGAGGTAGCGCAGGGGTAAGCAACATCATAACTATTATGCCAAAGTTTATGCATGCATATTGAATATTCGAAGGTAATATGTACTTCGGTTGTGATATTGTAGCGTGTCTGTGGATGTACATGTATATGTGTGCATAACTATTAGATGTGTGAATGGATATCAATGGTAATAGGTAGGTTAGTAGGTGTTGGAGAGACAGAGACTGCTAGCGGCTTTCTACTGTGTGGTATTGCAGCCGGACATACGGGATTGGTACCACGTGTTCTTGAAGCTGTATGGCTGTGTTGTTTTTATTTGGAAACATGTACCCCCTCCTCCTCCCATCTTTGCTTTACTCATAGTGACTACATTTTCCGTCACGCAATGAAATTCATGGCGTGAAAATAATGATACGGCGGAACTCAGACTTTATTAGCGATCCCCAAGTCTATGATGTAGAGTTAAAAACAATAATGCGACTACGTTGATTAAAAAGCTCATATAGAACAGGATAGGCTCCATAGTTTGGGGGATAGATGTCTCTTTCTCGCCATATCTTGCCATTATAGCTTCCGTGGTTCCGAGGCCCCGATGACGTCATCAAGCCTGGACAGGCGAACACCCGGTATCACCGCCTCAGGCAGTCAGACGGGTCCAGAGGCCGGATCTTTCGCGCTAGGTCGATGCGGACGGGCAACGAGCATGTCTCGGTGGTAAAAGCCGGCTGCATTTCCTTGCAATAAAAGAAATGGGAGTAAAAGAACGCCGCTCAATGCATTGCAATGGGGAGAGGTTCTTTTAAGAGCCCTTAAGAGCGGCGACGCGGTGTGCGCCCGCCATGTTTCCCCAGCCATACTCCTGGCCAAGGCGCTCGGGATAGGCTCCATAGTTTGGGGGATAGATGTCTCTTTCTCGCCATATCTTGCCATTATAGCTTCCGTGGTTCCGAGGCCCCGATGACGTCATCAAGCCTGGACAGGCGAACACCCGGTATCACCGCCTCAGGCAGTCAGACGGGTCCAGAGGCCGGATCTTTCGCGCTAGGTCGATGCGGACGGGCAACGAGCATGTCTCGGTGGTAATAGCCGGCTGCTTTTCCTTGCAATAAAAGAAATAGGAGTAAAAGAACGCCGCTCAATGCATTGCAATGGGGAGAGGTTCTTTTAAGAGCCCTTAAGAGCGGCGACGCGGTGTGCGCCCGCCATGTGTCCCCAGCCATGCTCCTGGCCAAGGCGCTCGGGATAGGCTCCATAGTTTGGGGGATAGATGTCTCTTTCTCGCCATATCTTGCCATTATAGCTTCCGTGGTTCCGAGGCCCCGATGACGTCATCAAGCCTGGACAGGTGAACACCGATTTCACCGCCTCAGTCGCTCAGATTGGTCCAGAGGCCGGATCTTTCGCGCTAGGTCGATGCGGACGGGCAACGAGCATGTCTTGGTGCTAAAAGCCGGCTGCATTTCCTTGCAATAAAAGAAATAGGAGTAAAAGAACCCCGTGCAATGCATTGCAATGGGGAGAAGTTCTTTTAAGAGCCCTTTAGAGCGGCGACGCGGTGTGCGCCCGCCATGTGTCCCCAGCCATTCTCCTGGCCAAGGCGCTCGGGATAGGCACCCTAGTTTGGGGGATAGATGTCTCTTTCTCGCCATATCTTGCCATTATAGCTTCCGTGGTTCCGAGGCCCCGATGGCGTCATCAAGCCTGGACAGGTGAACACCCGATATCACCGCCTCAGTCGCTCAGACGGGTCCAGAGGCCGGATCTTTTGCGCTAGGTCGATGCGGACGGGCAACGAGCATGTCTTGGTGCTAAAAGCCGGCTGCATTTCCTTGCAATAAAAGAAATAGGAGTAAAAGAACCCCGTGCAATGCATTGAAATGGGGAGAGGTTCTTTTAAGAGCCCTTAAGAGCGGCGACGCGGTGTGCGCCCGCCATGTGTCCCCAGCCATGCTCCTGGCCAAGGCGCTCGGGATAGGCACCATAGTTTGGGGGATAGATGTCTCTTTCTCGCCATATCTTGCCATTATAGCTTCCGTGGTTCCGAGGCCCCGATGACGTCATCAAGCCTGGACAGCCGAACACCCGGTATCACCGCCTCAGGCAGTCAGACGGGTCCAGAGGCCGGATCTTTTGCGGTTTGTCGATGCGGACGGGCAACGAGCATGTCTCGGTGGTAAAAGCCGGCTGCATTTCCTTGCAATAAAAGAAATAGGAGTAAAAGAACGCCGCTCAATGCATTGCAATGGGGAGAGGTTCTTTTAAGAGCCCTTAAGAGCGGCGACGCGGTGTGCGCCCGCCATGTGTCCCCAGCCATGCTCCTGGCCAAGGCGCTCGGGATAGGCTCCATAGTGTGGGGGATAGATGTCTCTTTCTCGCCATATCTTGCCATTATAGCTTCCGTGGTTCCGAGGCCCCGATGACGTCATCAAGCCTGGACAGGCGAACACCCGGTATCACCGCCTCAGGCAGTCAGACGGGTCCAGAGGCCGGATCTTTCGCGCTAGGTCGATGCGGACGGGCAACGAGCATGTCTCGGTGGTAAAAACCGGCTACATTTCCTTGCAATAAAAGAAATAGGAGTAAAAGAACGCCGCTCAATGCATTGCAATGGGGAGAGGTTCTTTTAAGAGCCCTTAAGAGCGGCGACGCGGTGTGCACCCGCCATGTGTCCCTAGCCATGCTCCTGGCCAAGGCGCTCGGGATAGGCACCCTAGTTTGGGGGATAGATGTCTCTTTCTCGCCATATCTTGTCATTATAGCTTCCGTGGTTCCGAGGCCCCGATGACGTCATCAAGCCAGGACAGGTGAACACCCGGTATTACCGCCTCAGGCAGTCAGACGGGTCCAGAGGCCGGATCTTTCGCGCTAGGTCGATGCGGACGGGCAACGAGCATGTCTCGGTGCTAAAAGCCGGCTGCATTTCTTTGCAATAAAAGAAATAGGAGTAAAACAACCCCGTGAAATGCATTGCAATGGGGAGAGGTTCTTTTAAGAGCCCTTAAGAGCGGCGACGCGGTGTGCGCCCGCCATGTGTCCCCAGCCATGCTCCTGGCCAAGGCGCTCGGGATAGGCTCCATAGTTTCAGGGATAGATGTCTCTTTCTCACCATATCTTGCCATTATAGCTTCCGTGGTTCCGAGGCCCCGATGACGTCATCAAGCCTGGACAGGCGAACACCCGGTATCACCGCCTCAGGCAGTAAGACGGGTCCAGAGGCCGGATCTTTCGCGCTAGGTCGATGCGGACGGGCAACGAGCATGTCTCGGTGCTAAAAGCCGGCTGCATTTCTTTGCAATAAAAGAAATAGGAGTAAAAGAACGCCGCTCAATGCATTGCAATGGGGAGAGGTTCTTTTAAGAGCCCTTAAGAGCGGCGACGCGGTGTGCACCCGCCATGTGTCCCTAGCCATGCTCCTGGTCAAGGCGCTCGGGATAGGCACCCTAGTTTGGTGATGTAGATGTCTCTTTCTCGCCATATCTTGCCATTATAGCTTCCGTGGTTCCGAGGCCCCGATGACGTCATCAAGCCAGGACAGGTGAACACCCGGTATCACCGCCTCAGGCAGTCAGACTTGTCCAGAGGCCGGATCTTTCGCGCTAGGTCGATGCGGACGGGCAACGAGCATGTCTCGGTGCTAAATGCCGGCTGCATTTCTTTGGAATAAAAGAAATAGGAGTAAAAGAACCCCGTGCAATGCATTGCAATGGGGAGAGGTTCTTTTAAGAGCCCTTAAGAGCGGCGACGCGGTGTGCACCCGCCATAAGTCCCTAGCCATGCTCCTGGTCAAGGCGCTCCGGATAGGCACCCTAGTTTGGGGGATAGATGTCTCTTTCTCGCCATATCTTGTCATTATAGCTTCCGTGGTTCCGAGGCCCCGATGACGTCATCAAGCCAGGACAGGTGAACACCCGGTATCACCGCCTCAGGCAGTCAGACTTGTCCAGAGGCCGGATCTTTTGCGCTAGGTCGATGCGGACGGGCAACGAGCATGTCTCGGTGCTAAAAGCCGGCTGCATTTCTTTGCAATAAAAGAAATAGGAGTAAAAGAACGCCGCTCAATGCATTGCAATGGGGAGAGGTTCTTTTAAGAGCCCTTAAGAGCGGCGACGCGGTGTGCACCCGCCATAAGTCCCTAGCCATGCTCCTGGTCAAGGCGCTCCGGATAGGCACCCTAGTTTGGGGGATAGATGTCTCTTTCTCGCCATATCTTGTCATTATAGCTTCCGTGGTTCCGAGGCCCCGATGACGTCATCAAGCCAGGACAGGTGAACACCCGGTATCACCGCCTCAGGCAGTCAGACTTGTCCAGAGGCCGGATCTTTTGCGCTAGGTCGATGCGGACGGGCAACGAGCATGTCTCGGTGCTAAAAGCCGGCTGCATTTCTTTGCAATAAAAGAAATAGGAGTAAAACAACCCCGTGAAATGCATTGCAATGGGGAGAGGTTCTTTTAAGAGCCCTTAAGAGCGGCGACGCGGTGTGCGCCCGCCATGTGTCCCCAGCCATGCTCCTGGCCAAGGCGCTCGGGATAGGCTCCATAGTTTCAGGGATAGATGTCTCTTTCTCACCATATCTTGCCATTATAGCTTCCGTGGTTCCGAGGCCCCGATGACGTCATCAAGCCTGGACAGGTGAACACCCAGTATCACCGCCTCAGGCAGTCAGACGGGTCCAGAGGCCGGATCTTTCGCGCTACGTCGATGCGGACGGGCAACGAGCATGTCTCGGTGCTAAAAGCCGGCTGCATTTCCTTGCAATAAAAGAAATAGGAGTAAAAGAACGCCGCTCAATGCATTGCAATGGGGAGAGGTTCTTTTAAGAGCCCTTAAGAGCGGCGACGCGGTGTGCGCCCGCCATGTGTCCCCAGCCATGCTCCTGGCCAAGGCGCTCGGGATAGGCTCCATAGTTTGGGGGATAGATGTCTCTTTCTCGCCATATCTTGCCATTATAGCTTCCGTGGTTCCGAGGCCCCGATGACGTCATCAAGCCTGGACAGGCGAACACCCGGTATCACCGCCTCAGGCAGTCAAACGGGTCCAGAGGCCGGATCTTTCGCGCTAGGTCGTTGCGGACGGGCAACGAGCATGTCTTGGTGCTAAAAGCCGGCTGCATTTCCTTGCAATAAAAGAAATAGGAGTAAAAGAACCCCGTGCAATGCATTGCAATGGGGAGAAGTTCTTTTAAGAGCCCTTTAGAGCGGCGACGCGGTGTGCGCCCGCCATGTGTCCCCAGCCATTCTCCTGGCCAAGGCGCTCGGGATAGGCACCCTAGTTTGGGGGATAGATGTCTCTTTCTCGCCATATCTTGCCATTATAGCTTCCGTGGTTCCGAGGCCCCGATGACGTCATCAAGCCTGGACAGGTGAACACCCGATATCACCGCCTCAGTCGCTCAGACGGGTCCAGAGGCCGGATCTTTTGCGCTAGGTCGATGCAGACGGGCAACGAGCATGTCTTGGTGCTAAAAGCCGGCTGCATTTCCTTGCAATAAAAGAAATAGGAGTAAAAGAACCCCGTGCAATGCATTGCAATGGGGAGAAGTTCTTTTAAGAGCCCTTAAGAGCGGCGACGCGGTGTGAGCCCGCCATGTGTCCCCAGCCATGCTCCTGGCCAAAGCGCTCGGGATAGGCACCATAGTTTGGGGGACAGATGTCTCTTTCTCGCCATATCTTGCCATTATAGCTTCCGTGGTTCCGAGGCCCCGATGACGTCATCAAGCCTGGACAGGTGAACACCCGATATCACCGCCTCAGGCAGTCAGACGGGTCCAGAGGCCGGATCTTTCGCGCTAGGTCGATGCGGACGGGCAACGAGCATGTCTTGGTGCTAAAAGCCGGCTGCATTTCCTTGCAATAAAAGAAATAGGAGTAAAAGAACCCCGTGCAATGCATTGCAATGGGGAGAAGTTCTTTTAAGAGCCCTTAAGAGCGGCGACGCGGTGTGAGCCCGCCATGTGTCCCCAGCCATGCTCCTGGCCAAGGCGCTCGGGATAGGCACCATAGTTTGGGGGATAGATGTCTCTTTCTCGCCATACTTGCCATTATAGCTTCCGTGGTTCCGAGGCCCCGATGGCGTCATCAAGCCTGGACAGGTGAACACCCGATATCACCGCCTCAGTCGCTCAGACGGGTCCAGAGGCCGGATCTTTTGCGCTAGGTCGATGCGGACGGGCAACGAGCATGTCTTGGTGCTAAAAGTCGGCTGCATTTCCTTGGTATAAAAAAAAAACTCGAGTAAAAGAGCTCTGCATCTGTATGGTCATGCCGTTTTTTTTATACCTAATGTAACAAATCACACTCAAGTCAGGAGGGCTGCGGCTTACTGCTTGTGTTGGTTTGCGTGTGTAAAGTAAATAAATAGATAATGGTAAACAAAGGTTTGAAGAATAATCACTATATGCTTATCAAAATGGCTCTTGACGGACAAAAATGGGTTTGTTAGGAGCAGACACAAAAACGATAATAGCAAGGCATAGCTTTTTTCTTTCGGGCCCGTTCTGAGAGAAGTCTAGGCTCCAAAAAACATAAACTGACGTTAGTCGGTATTGTTATCAACATGGCGGCGGCAACTAGACCTGAACCTGGGAACTATCTGTGAAAACTTGTAAATGGTCAATCCTTTGGTCCAATATAATGTTCCAAGAACGAAAAGGTGCTGCAGATTGTTGAATTGTGCTTGTAACTAGTCTTACATATATTACTTCTACAAATATGCTGATATGAATTCTATCATTCATTTCTGTCTTGTTTCCCAATTGTGCAATTCCAGAAGTATTAAAAACAAAATTACTAGTACATAGATTATAAAATGATTATGATTGAAACTTGTATCATGAAGATTGTAAGGTTGACATTTAACTGTATATTACCTACTGTGATTAATCGCATTAGTTGCATTACATAGTTTCATAGTTTATTGATATCACTCTACACGTCAAGGTGCAGCATAGGTCCATGTTCAATGAAATATATTTCCGCTAGGTGGCGTTTTTCAGCAACTATGCATCACCGAACTAGCAATTGCACTATACATTACATAGTTTACCCAGAGTAACTAATATAGATACAAAAAGTTGTGCTTCGGTGTAATTTTCATTCGATCTTGGTCTTTCTGTTGGCGACGACTCATGGCCTAGCCAAATGGTATAGCATTGTGAGTGACTGCTTTCACAAAGGTAAAATTACTGGGAAGGAAAAATAACGTTATGAACGTTTATTTCTTCGAAAATGTTGCCTTTCTTGTTGCATAACAATTGTAACACGTACAATTGTAAGACTAAGTGATGTATATTGTATAAGACAACTCGCTATATAGGAACATCAATTTAATGTAGCAAATGTGAATTCTAGGGCATAGATGTAAACTGAAAGACACAATGTACAATGTTTCAGTCACATCAGACTACTTGCTACTTACATACATCTAATACAAACTACACATAAGTTCTATGCTAATCAATGTTGAAAGCATACACATGTGAGTAGCTCTATGTCTTGAAGAAACGTCACTCGGAGGAAAGAAAGAAACCCATAGAAATTTTATCAATCTATTCCTGTCATCTGAAATTACACTTGGCATATTCAAAAATCTCCAGCAAAAAAACAACAACCTTAGCGTGGAAAACAACAAATGATGCAGCAGATTGATTCGATGCATACCCCCCTTTCCGCTAGAGGGCGATGGCGTTGCGCTGCCGACTGCGACCTATAAAACAGATGTGTGCAACTTTCTAATTTACACTAGGTATATCAAACAAAATGTAACTGTGTGACGGAAAATACAACAAAACACACAAAGCGTAAAATATTCGTGTTGTTTATATAGAATTCGTTGAGCGATCCGTCAAGTTTTAGGTCCCAGAGTCCTAGTGGAAAAGCGGATATTACGGGGAAGGGTCAATGAAGAAATTTGTACATTCAGACCCTTGTCTTGCCCAGTGGCACATAGGTCAGCACGTTTCCTTGCGGTTTCAGTAGCAGGGTAACGCTAGTTCACCTTTATCCGCCTTTAACCTATATCCGCTGTGTTGCTAATAAACAGAGTACCCAAAATATTAAGTCGATGGACAGTAGTTTGAAATTGTACTATTTTTAAGATATTGCAGTTTGATGCCACCATATGTCGACTTGATATCCATAAATATATACCGTTCTTTTTAAGAACAGGTAAAGGTTACCCTACGAATAAAGGTGAACTAGCGTTATATTTTTACAGGGAGGGGCAACGAGCTCTTTCCCGTTTTACATTTTGCGTCCCTTCCAAAAGACGCAACCGAGGTGCCCTTCCCAGACTTGATCCGGGGTCTTTACGTTACCAGTTGAGCTACAGGGACATCCCTCAATGAAGAAATTGTGAAGTAATATCGTGTACAGTTGAACAAGCCCAATTGATTTTTTAATAATACTTTACAGAACAATACAGAACTAATAGTTTTAGCAATCTACAGAACCTGCTAGGCAATACTCTTGACTTCAATAGTTTATCCGAATCAGCCCGGATCTACTATTAAGGGGTTCACCTTTCCTGTCACATCATACAAACTGCAGTATCTTACAGTTAACCCAGTCATATATTGTATATACCAAACGTTTTGCAACTACCTTGTAACCTGACTTATATGTAAATAGCTGAGAATTGTTTGTTTTGATATTGTCATTTTATTTGTTCTTGTCAGTTTTCCTTTTTTGAGAGGTGATGTGAATATTAGCGTACTGCTGGAGTGTATTACCTCTCCTGTTTTGTACTTTGTTGTCGAATAAATAAAAAGAAATGCATACTTTTTCTAAACTATTATGTGTTCTTCCTACTTTGAATAAACATAATAGGTAGCAGTAATAATTTTCGTGCTAGATATCACGTCTGTTAGACGATATTGAACTTGCTGTCTAACTCCAAAGTCCCTACCGTATATTTATAACACAAGCATTCAAATCTAAAGCCCCAGGACACGTGTAAGCATGTGCGCGTTGCCCACATGGGGATTTCACATTTGGAAACGAGTCAAAACTAGGAACACATGTTATGGCCTTTACGTGATCGAACTAAACAATATCTTGCTGATTACCATAAGACCGCGGCAAGCAAATTTTATAAATGACATCAATGTACTCAATCATCTTCGAGACATTGGAGCAGTAAAAGTAGTTGGATAGTTGTAAAAGTGGCATCACTATGGAAGCCATGAGTGCAGTTATACCCGTCACATTTGGCGAAAATCGATCGGACGACGATTCTGCGGCAATAACCCGAGCCTCGCTTATAATAATAACTTTATTGCACAACAATTGCACAAGGTACAAAGTATGGCTTATATGTGACAGGGAAGTTTTCAGGTGTAAAATACGCGCAACCCTCTGTAGATCTTTGATAAGGCCGATCGTCCATCGATACGCCCGAAGATCGTAGATAATGTGAGAGGGGTATTACCAACTTGGCAAGTTATACCATACTACCACACTAGTGTCAACTTTACTTACTACACTATTTCACTTCTTGAGTACAGGAATGAATTACCTGCAGGTTGTGCTACCATGTTTTGTCTTTTTAATTCTTGTCACAACGTTTATGGCATCTATTTGTAAAATAAACCATCTTTATGTTTTTTTTCTCATTTTTTTACAGTCTGCAGAGGATGTCATCCATAAAATGTACTTGCTGTGGCCTTGCCATTAGAGCAAATATGAATGATTTTTGATGTCGGGAACCGAACCCCTTGAGAATATTTGTACAAAAATATTGAATAAGGATGTATGCTCTGGGGTGTATTGAAAATGGAGCTTGACTTGTTCTGATGGATTGGTGTGCTAATTACAGTCGCTAGAGGGCTATATCTTCGGGCTTACATTCCATCATGAGTTCGTTTCCTATCAAAAACATGCATTATGAAATATGACGGAAAGGAACATGTCACGTACAAACGCAAAGTCGTATACCAAATGGATATTATAGCGTAAATTTACATTCCTCCTTCAGCAATATATACATGTACTCCTTTCGGGACTCTTGTTGCTAGACTACATTGTAAGTCTATGTAGCTGTTTGAGAATAATGCAATCCACGTGGCATCCAAACATACTTTCGTTGTTTCTATAGAATATTTCTATTCATTAGAACTGCCCACACGCCGAGTTAAAGTTACGAGGTCTAAGGAAGGGGGGGTGGGGTCACACTTGCGTATCTATCTAAGGCTTAGGTCACATTTCCAAACCGGGGCCCGGCCGGGATGTTTTGAGAAACGAAAAACCAAATTATACATGTAGAAAAATATACAAACTACGCCCTCGATTTTTATTTGAACATTTTGTGTATTTTGATGTCTGTTATATCATTCTTTTCGCTTCCAAAATCTGCCCGGCCGGGCCCCTTTTTTTTAAATGTGACCTAAGCCTTAGTCCGCATAAGGTACGTACAGAGCTTCTGCCAGGCTCCACGGGTCGCTGGAAAAATGGTTGAAACTGGATAAATATAGATGCAAAACATCAACATGCCAGAGGAGTTAGCTGGCCGTCGAGTATGGTTATCGACCAGTTAACTCCGCTTGCATGTTATCTGACTGGCTACCTCCGTACCGCGGTGAGACCAGTGCCAGAACAACACGGCCATCAGGTTGTGCATCTTGCGATTTTGCATCACAGTGTTAATTGATGTTTGCATAGAAATCCCAATTGGTGAATCAGATGTACAGTGTTTTGGATTTCTCTTCTCGTGCAATATTGACGTGCAATACTTTAAAGTGCAATATGATAATTATCACTTACTTTATTAGTTTTTTTTAATCTTATTGTAAACAACATTGCGACAATTTCTCACTTTTAAACCTTGTATACTGTGTTGTAGTGTGTGTGATAATTGTAAATACTCACCGCAATTCAGTCATACTAAGGTGATTTTAGATGTGATGTTTTGTTTGTAAATTCTATGTCGCTATGTCAAATAAACAATTCATATATATATATATATATATATACATATCTGTCAGTAATTGTCCAATTTCTATTATTTTCCAGCGACACATGGAGTCTAGTAGGGGCTAAGATTTCTATACGGACCACATAAGGACTTGTGTGAACCCACACCAAAAGGAAGAGGAAGAGAAAGTCACAGTGTGGGAACACTATCACCTAGCCTGTGTTTACACAAGCTCTCGCTGGCTGGAGTTAATTACCCCCTCCCCAAGGGCGGCGGCAATCGTAGGGCCGGCCGCTAGGGGTGCGATTTTAGTCAGGCTACACTAACACCACAGGTGTTCCAATTAAACGCAACGGCGCTAATTTCAATCCCCCCAAAAACATAGAGATATAGATTAGTTGGCTTCCTAACTTATTGAGACAACACAGTAGAAGCCGGTTAATTGCACAGCGGATTAACGCACACTTCTGTTAACTGCACGGAATCCCAAAGCTTAAACCGGTACGGTCCAGCTAGATAACTTCGCATTATTGCACCAGCCGGATAATTGCACGAAATTCACTGGCAAATAGGCCGTGCAATTAAGCGGCTTCTACTGTACAATTGAAAATAAGGCCACAGCAAGTATTTTATAGAGTGCCACCTAGTCATATCTTTTTCAGTGGATAACAAAGACATGGTTACATTTTAAAAATATACACCATGAATGTTGTAACGAGAATTGAAATGGCAAAACATGGTACCATAGCCAACAAGTACGTCTTTTATTTCTGTATCCAAGAGGAGTACAAAGTGTGGTAGTCTGGTGTCATTTACCAAATTGACAACTACATGTCATGGCTACCACATTCGTGTCACTTTTACTGTCGTACTATTTTCCCTTTTACAGCTATGGTCATAGCTAAATGTACCTCGCTAGTGTGACTTCTACAAGTACAATCAAGGCTACCACACTGAATATTTGACATCTAGGTTTTTATCGTCATATATTCACCATCTCTGGACTGAAAAAAATATTTTTTTCCAAATCAGGCAAAAAATTGAGCGCCCTGGTGTAATGTATGAAATTTGTTTGCTTATTATTATGTTGTTATATAAGCTATTTTAATCATATGTGTGACAAAGAAGTTAGACTCCCGTATACTAAAACGGGAAAACAACGGTTATACTATATTTTTGGATTCAAACTTTGGCAATGAGGAATGTACCATTCTTTTAAATAACCGTAGGTCAATGCTCCCAGGCTCTCTTTCGATGTATCAAAAGTCAATCGAGCTCTTTGCAATCTTACTTTTTGCTGGTCTTCATACAAAACGTCAATGGAGTTTTGACATGAGGAATGTAAAAAAAAAGCTAAAACCCATCTGGGGTAAATGGCACTGTAATAGCGGTTCTCTTTTGTGTTGGCAAAATGTCAAAAATATTACGTTACCGGGAGTATAATCTTTTGACTACTTTGCCGAGACTTGCCTTGAGTATGTTTATCCCGGTAAGGCTTTTGATTTATCATATAGGATTCGGTGTCCCAATTTTTCATAAATCTAGTTGGATTTAGTCTTCTGCTTATTGCCGTTATGATATGGTTATGGGCGATAATAACTATAATTGAATTCCTGAAAATACCAGAGCTGTAATCTAGCCCATTCTTCTTCTATTGTGTGAAGGAGGTTGTGCCGTTTTCACTAATGTGTATGTGTAAAAGAAAACATACTGGTCCTTCAATGTTTCTGTTGTACATATCAGTCTTTCTTACCGAAGTTGTAAAGGAGGCTTTGTACGTTATTTCACAGTTATCGCAGTTAACGCCAAATATCAGTTACACAAGCAAATGGACATGTTTTAGGAAACGGTCAGACGTTTCAAGCAACATCCGTTGTTACCTCCACGAAAAGTGGAGGTATAGTTTTTGGTTTCTGTCTGTCTGTCTGTCTGTCCGGAATATTTGTGATCAGCATAACTTTAGAACCTCTGGATGGATTCTAACGATATTTTGTATGTGGGTAGGTGTTTGAAAAAAAAAGGTCAAGGTTGATTTGGGGCCCCCTGGTGTGTGACCTTGGTACTGCAGCAGAACCTTGACTCTTTGTATCTTTTGACCTGAACACACTATGGTCTTGATATTTTTTGGTGGCAGATAGCTTAAGATGTATACGTAAGGAAGAGAGTATATAGCTCTGGAACTGCAAGGTCAATTTTGTCAAAATCTTCCAAGGAGCATAACGGAACATAGGAACGATGGATTTCCATGATATTTAGCATGTAGGTACGTTTGACAGAGATGTACATAATGAACTTCAAATTATGCAAATTTGGACCAAATTTGCAAACATAATGAGGAAAATGTATATTTCCAGTATTTTTCATTATAGGACTCAAATGCATGTACTAGTAACATGAAATTTATGTCAGGTGGAATATTAGCAGATACCAATTATGCAAATAAGTCCTTAATTTGCATAATCAATTTGAAAGTGTTCTAGTTCATCTAAGTACATGTAGTAAGTGATTGGATTGTGACCTGTTTGATTTATTTTAAGCTGTACATAACCACGCATAAATTATGCAGATGTACAAGTAATTTGCATAATCAGAATATTTCATGGAGGTATGAGGTCTCTGAACTCTTGTTTTTTTTCCAGTGACACTGGAGGAATCTTGATGGAGATGGTTTTTATATCCTAGCTGTGAATGCAAAGGAGACCTAATGCAAATCTAGTTGAAGAACAGGTTTATCCTAACTATGAATTAAAACGTCTGACCATATCCAAAATGTGATCAAGTTGCTTGAGTAACTGATTTTTGGCGTCTCATTACCTGGATGTCTAACCTTCATTGACTTATCAATTGCAGTTTACTTTTGGCAAATAGAGTTTTTTAGAGTCACAGAAGCAGTGGATTGCTCATTACCCGACAAAGACTGGAGTTTCAGAGTCGAAAAGTTGTGCACGTCCATTTTTTTGCGTTGGAAATTACAGTTCAACGTTGATCCAGACTGACTTCTACCAACACAGATGGATTTTAAAGTGGGTTTAGGTTTGCGTTTAGCCTTACAAATTCAAAGCCTCCTTTGCATAGGTTTGCTTAAAAGTTTTGTGACTGTTTTTTTCCTCATTGACGTTATTATATTTCTCTAGCACAGGCTTGAATTGTATCCCTTCTCAACTTGTAAGAAGTAGCCATTGATAATTTACAGCCACACATACAAACGTACTTTTGTGTGTCTGTCTTGGTTTCACAGAAAAGATTAAACTTTCGCGGAGAGGAAATCTGTGTGTTCTTTCAATTTGCAGGTGGGGACACATCACACGTTGTTACATCAAGATGGCGGTTTCACTTGTTTCTTCACTTTCGGCGGAGGCGACCTGAGAGTGCGTCACCCACCAGCGCACGCGCTTAAGTAAACTATGGGGGCATAGGAAGTCGTCAGAAAATATCTTAGGGATGTCAAAAGTTCTTGTACCACGGAAACTTTCAGATAAGGCAAACACACAGACAAACTGCACACACACACACACAAACACACACACACAAACACGCACACACACACACGCGCACGCACATACTGTACACACACAAAAAAAAACACAAACACGCTCACATACATACACATACATACACAAAAATAAATACACAGACATATTCACACACACAAACACGTGCACACACAGCATATATCATTTGCAGAGTCGGTACGTATAGCTGAAAAAAAATTTCTTAGATTGACCACAAAGCAATTCACCCCTAAACATCTCAAGTCTTTTGAAACGTTTTCCTCAGAAGAAGACAAAACTAGCCAAGAGCCGATTCCGCGGGAAGCGATCCGACGCGACAGCTGGCGTCAGATTTTACGGTCGCTATTTATCACCGGGTTTTCCCGCGCTTTCTTGTTTCCTGAAAGTCGAGGGAGGGCACATGTATCAACGGAAGCTGGTGATTTAGGCCACAGCAAGTAAATGTTATGGATGACATCAGCGCGCGCATTAGTTTTCGTCTGATTTCAGAAAAAAAGCAAGAATTTGTTTTCTTCGGAGATAGTCAACCTGACGAGAAAGTACCAAAATATGGCAAATATGTTGCGTTATAGGCTAATGGTTATACTTGTAGAAGTGACACTGGCCAGGCAGCCATGTAATTAGTGAAACTAAAAATTTTGTTTGATAGTTGTAAAAGTGGCCCCAATATGAAAGTCATTCATGTAGTTGCCATGTTGGCAAGTGATACCAATCTACCACACTAGTGTCACCTTTACTACACAAGTTCGCGTCTTGGATACAGAAATGAATGCCTTGTACTTAGGCTGTGATACCATTTTTCGCAGCTTCAATTCTTTTTTTTTCGTTTATTGCGTATATTTGGAAAATTAAGCCATCTTATAACTTTTTTTACCCATCTTGTATTTCTTTCGCCCTATATCACTATTTTTGCCGTCTGCAGAGGATGTCATCCATACAATTTACTTGCTGTGGCCTTACCAAGTCGTGTCTTCGAGACGTGGGCACTTTAAAGACGTCTTACGGGATCACGGGCCATTCCTCAGAAGGTACAAGACCCGTCTGATGTGTCCATGTTCTTAACTCATGCATAGAAAGTAAATTTGAGACTTCCTGAGTGAATTTATACATTTTATTCATTGCAGTGCGGGGGTAGTTTGGTATATAGCGGTGTGGGCTCTCACAGCCACAGTGTTAGTGGATGCGCTGTGGCTTTTACACTGTGCTCGGCTTTAGAATACACTACAATTTATACTCCTATAGGAGGGCAAAATGCTAGCAGAGCTCTGCGGTGAAGAATCGTACTTTACAGATCTATCTACGCGGGAATTGCCAGCTCACTTGTGGTAAGTTTTTTTCTGTAGAAATGAATAGGGAGTTTTTGTGTAGAATTTTTGTTTGCATTACATATATAGTACACACTTCATGCCGTAATACATCGGCTTTGTACTGAACAGTATACAAGTTCCGCATCCGAACGTTGTGAAGAATCTTGTGTGTTTCCTTAGTACTAAATTTATAGCTGTCGATCTGGTTGTACCTACTGTAAATGCAATTAAGTTCGCGGGGATTTAATTTCGCGGCAGCGGGAGAATGGAGTGTTCGCGGTGGTTGTGAATTCGCGATAGCGCCATCCCGCGAACTTATTCCCAGTATTGTACTGTATTTGCAAACTGCATTATGGATATTCGCGGTGGTTTTAAGTTGCGGTTCAGCGGCTAGCGAAAACCGCGAATGTAAAACCACCGCGGGAGTTTCTGCATTTACAGTATTTCACTTTGTCGGGCAACACTAAAGATACTAGTATTGGTATAAGTGCGATTTTGTAGTCATGGAGAGGATTTGAGGACTGGAAAATGTGCTATCCTAATCAAACTTTGTTGCACCTTTATTGTACATATCCAATGGAGGAACTCTTGTTGACATTGGAATTGGCGTTGCCATGGTAATAGTGTAGTGCATGTATATTTTAATCTATGGCATGTATATACTCCCTTTATAGCGCTTTTTGCGATTCAAAGAACGGGTGAAACTTGATGCGCGCGCGAATGTCATGTATATAATCAAATCAACATTGCCTAATAACACATTGGAGACAAAACGTTTGGCCTACCTCCTCTTTTTGTGCTACACCTTCTTGTGCCTTTGCCGTGCACATGTCACATGTCAATATTCCGTATATTGTTAGACTACCCATTTTACCATATACTGTAAATGCATTTAAGTTCGCGGGGATTTAATTTTGCGGTAGCGGGGAAAAGGACTTTTCGCGGTGGATTTAAGTTCGCGGTAACACCATAGACTGCAGTCTTATACCTTACTAGAAAAATGTTCGCGGTGGTTTTAAGTTCGCGGTGAAGTGGTTACCGCGAAAACCGCGAACATTTCTGCATTTACAGTACATCCAGTCGGAAGTCCGGAAACAAAATACTTACTATTCGTTCGTGTTATCTTTCATAGATCTATGCTTCCAGGCAAAGATTAGTCCCCCACGCTGTAACGTTCCTACTGTTCATTAAGTCTACAGTACCCCCACTCTCCTTGTTATCACACGACAAGCTATTTCTTCGCTCTTTGATGACCGACATGCTATCAGTGGATCGTATGCTGAAGGCAAACCTCGGCTACTTTTCACACGTAGATGGAAAACGCCGACCGCGGATGCAATTTCAGTAATAGGGAATGCCCGGCCACAGATGTGGTCCCTAGCGGGAGCTCAGGCAGATTATAGAATCAGCACTTCTGGTATGGCCGGTGCAATGGCCGAGTGGGTAGATTGTTCGCCTTGCTGTCGGTAGGTCGTGAGTTAGATCCCGGCCAAGTCATACCAAAGACTGGTACATGCTGCTTACTCTGCTTAGCACTCAGCACTAATGAGAAAGATTATGGAAGATAAACACACATCACTACCAGCGGACCAGCCCCCTGCTGTGGTGGCTTGCACATGTGTGGCCCAAGAGCTACTCGAAATGGAGATGGGCGCCACCCATAAGCATTTGCACAGATGTACGGACAACTTTAACTTCTGGTATAAGGGGGGGGGGGTTACATGCGGCCAATAGCCTCACTGTCCTAGCGCACTTGGCCGCTGAAATTCCAAATCTAGTAAATTTCTGGGAATCTTCTCCCTATGATACTGACTGTAGTAATAAAATAAAAACAGTTGACCAAACTAGAATAATATTTCAGCCAGAAAATTTTTACTACGATGAAACAAGCTTGACAAATCATTTAGCCCTCAACAGTCTACCTTGGGTCCGAGCAACACTATCCGTTCTATAATATTTTCTATGCTTCTGAAGAATTTTGTCTGATGATACTTTTTGTAACCTAACTGTTATGATTTTGCATACAGAATATTACTGCGTTTGATGCATTTATATCATTTTATAACTAACTTTCCTTTTGGGTCCTCACAGACCCATACCTGTCTTTTTATTAGCTTTCAGATTGAGTTTCTTTGAAATAGATCCTTTTCAGACCTGGAATGTCGCTTAGAGGGACACAGCTTATGACTTTCTTGCCTTTTATGTCAAAGTTTGATATCAACATTTCACTCACTGATGGCTGCTGAAGTTGAAGCAGATTTCAACTTCAGAAAATTTTTACTACGATGAAACAAGGTTGGCAAATCATTTAGCCCTCAACAGTCTACCTTGGGTCCGAGCAACACTATCCGTTCTATAATATTTTCTATGCTTCTGAAGAATTTTGTCTCATGATACTTTTTGTAACCTAAATGTTATGATTTTGCATACAGAATATTACTGCGTTTAATGCATTTATATCATTTTATAACAACCTTTCCTTTGGGATCCTCACAGACCCATACCTGTCTTTTTATAAGCTTCCAGACTGAGTTTCTTTGAAAAAGATCCTATTTAGGCCTGGAACGTCGCTTAAAGGGACTCAGCTTATAACTTTCTTACCTTTTATGTCAAAGTCTGATATCAACATTTCACTCACTGATGGCTGCTGAAGTTGAGGCGATGTCATGATGTCCAACGGTGACGTTTTACAAGTCCTCGTCTTCCAACGGATTGACTCTACCTGACTGTTTCCCGATGTTTTGTGGCAGGTAGACTTTTACTTTAATGCCACTCGTTTTTTGCTGCAGGGTTTGATCATACTCTCAGATGTTGACACACTGAAGCTCCGGACGCCATATAGTTTGTGTTGCCTGTCAGATAAGGGTGGTGTTGCATCCGAATTACGTCAGTATCTAGAATCCGTACTAAGCCGCATGCTGGATATCCAGAAAACGGCCCAAACAGGACGCATATCCTGGATAAACAACGATGTTTATCCAGAACGTGTACTTGAGGTTTTCAAGGGCGGAGACTATCTCGCATGTTGTTTTCGTGGTTTATATAGAAGGCCACCATCTTTGTATCTCCCCGCAAGAGGTTTATGTAGAATTTATTCTGAGCTGTCCATCACCATGATTGACGGCACCGGAATTACGAATCCTGGATATCGAATTCACGTACGTTTTCGGACGAATCCTGGAGGCTGCCGAAATCTAGATACACCAGTGGTATTGTTCCAACCTTTTTTTGTTATCTCCATGAAGAAAGGAGGTATAGTTCCGGGTGTGTCTGTGTGTCTGCCTGTTTGCCTTTGTTTCCGTATTTTTGTAGTCAGTATAATTCAACCTCTGGACGTATAACGATAATATTTGATATTCATGTAAACGTTGGGAAGACGAAAGTCAATGTCAATTCTTTTAAGGCACCTCTTTGAACACCAGACCTTCAATTTAACATCCCTTCTGAAAGTCGGGTGCAACCCCAACCGACATGCCCTGTCTTATCATGGTTGACTGTAAGCGAAAGACTCTATGTAAGCAACATGTGTACCTTTCACAAAGTACTCCTTTCCAAGGAGCCGTCATTATTGTACGGTGGAATACGTTTGGTATCTAACCAGCACAGCTATCATACGAGACATGCAACACGGAAGAACTTTAGAACTGAGAAACAAAGACAAACAGTCTTAAGAAATCTTTCACATACAGAGCTACATCCGAATGGAACAAACTATCACATGAGTTGCAAACTGTGAGCACATCCAGGATGTTCAGACAGCAGCTAGTGAAACATGTAATGCGAAACTCAGCTAATGGCACATGAGGGACTTGATAATTTTGATAAGGCACATGCGTTAGTTTGATGATTTTTTTATTGACATGTTATATGTTGTGTATGTTACAAACTGTATGTGTCCAAGTATTATGTGTATTACTCCTGGAAGAGTAGTTGTTGTAATGATATGTCAACAACTAAAGAAGTCAATGAACAATAAACAATAAATAAACCCCAGGACTTGAACCAGACTGATTGAAACCAAGAGCTCAAATGTGAGCCCGCTACCAGTCGAGCCACAGGGACACCCCATGCCCGTAGCCAGGGGGGGTTCGGGGGGTTCGGAAGAACCCCCCACGCGCTCAAAAGGTCCACTTTTTCACGCATGAAGGTCCACTTGTTCATGTCCACGATTTTTTTTCAAAGGCATGACTGATTTGCATTTTTCACTGATAGACATTTCATTCAATCTTAGTAAGTATATCAGCAAAATTTGCCCCAGAAAGTGCAGGAGATGGCGTTTGCGAATGTCCAGAAATTTCCCGGACCTCCCTTGCGACGGCTTGCGTCCTCGGGGCCGGACATAGTGAACAGGCCCCGTGATGTGGTGGGTGCGACGCCCTCAAAAGCCTTTCTGGTTCATACAAAAGTTCACTGAGCTTAGCTTAATTTGCTAAATTTGCTCCTGAAAATGCAAGAAATGGCGTTTCAGAGGGTCCAGATCAATTAAAGATTTCCCGGATTTCCCTTGCGACAGCAAACGCCTCCGGCGCTAGGCATGGTAAAAATATGTTGGGAGGGGGGGGGGGGGCGTCCACCTCAAAAGAATTTTTCTCTTAGAGAAATGTCATTGAATTTAGCTTAGTCTGGCAACAAAATTTGTCCCTCAAAATGCGGGAAATAGCTTTTCGGAGGGTCCAGATTTCAAAATTTCGTCGGACCTCCATTGCGACGCTTCGCACCTTTGGTGTAGGACATGGTGAAAATATGAAGACTTACGCCGAAAGCCTTGTGTATTTCAATAGTAATTCCATTAAACTTGTCCAACAAATTTTGCCCGCCAAAATGAAGGAAATAGCGTTTCAGAGGGTCTAGATTTCAATTTTTCCCGGGGGAGCATGCCCCCGGACCCCCCTAGGCAGCTCACGCCTTCGGCGTGAGTATCGCGCCCGTGGCGCTCGATGGTCCCACAAGTACTAAAACGAACCCCCCCAACCAAAATCCTGGCTACGGGCATGCACCCAACAAACAACAAAGATCAACCGCATACTGTTTTCTGACCACGATGCCTCAATCTATCTGCCCATCCGTGCCCCAAACCGAACCCTACCATTATCAAGATTTCCTTCCGATCTTTTGACCTCAGTGTCAAGAAGGAAAAGACCTTTCTTGATTGCGCCCTCCCACTCAAACCCCAAACGTGACGGGAGGATAATACCTTGATCTATCTGTCCACCCACGTGTGCAAACTGTGCGGTACAAAGAAGGAATTCACGGCATTGAACTTCTTTTCAAGACCACAGCAAGTAGATTGTATGTATGACATCCTCTGTGGAATATACAATTTGACGGAAGAGGTTGAAACAAAATAAGACTGGTAAAGAATAACGTACTACGATGGCATAAGATAGTACGAAACTGGCCAAGAAGTGTAGTCAGCCAAAATGTGTCCATTTGCCTTGTAGCGAAACACACTCCTAGGTCGGCTTCACCCCTCTGAAAGCTTTTGATACTATCCTACGCTACCGTATGATCTGCTTGGAGATTAGGAAAAGAAAACAAGATATCCAAATTTTAAAACAGATGCCATAAATGTTGTAACAAAGATTTGAAGATTAGTATCACAACCAGCAAGTCTTTTATTTGTGTATTTAAGACGTGCACAAAGTGACAATAGTGTGGTAGACTCGTATCACTTACCAAGTTGACAACTATAGTCATGGTTATTACATTTGTACCACTTTTACCATAGAACTAGTTCCACATCTTCAACTACAGTCATGACTACATGTTCCTCACTAGTGTCACGTCTACAAGTACAATCAAACATCAATATATTTTCCTATTTTGGTACATATTGACCATGTTCATAATCTCTGGAGGTGGAAAAAATCTTCTTTTTTTTTATTCAAAAGTCAGGTGAAAATTAATGAGTATGCTAATGTCATCCATAGAGTTTACTTGCTGTAGCCCAAGTTATGACCTAATAACTGCACCAGAAATGTCTTGAAAATAAAGGCACAGCTGTGCATATGATCGATAGCAAGAAAATGATCTCTCTCGTACTGATCAACTTCGAATGCTCAATAAGGTAAGACGAAAGAGTATCACTTAAACTGCAGTCAGTCACTTAAAAGTACAGCCTTGTTAGTACGCGTATTGACAAGACAGAACGTTCATTGGCAATCGGAGCCGCTGATTCATTGTCCGATGTATTGGAAATCATTGGACGTTTTTCACCGAATCTAACGTCGACAAATCGCTCGATACAACCCGATAAACGTTCACAGAAACTCTCTGTGCTAGTCTATTATTAGGCCAAAGAAATTTGATTTCAGTTACGGTTCTGAAAAAGAAATCTCCAAGAAAATCGTCCAACAAGCAGAATCGCGCAAAGTAAAAGCTGAAATTCAGTATGCAGTCACTTGTATTTTCAATATCAAATTATAAAAATACAGATAAACAATGTGCAAGCACAATTAAACTGAACAAGAAAAGTACATTTTTTCTACACATTCTTACGTCAAATGTTCAAAGCCTTGATATGTTTACAGTGAGAAATGCGGGAAGTCTGTTTTGAATTTTCTCCCAGATTAGAAAATTCCATTATTCTTGCCATCGGTCGACTATTAGTAGGACATTCCCCGAGCAGTCTGCTTTGCCTATTGGTTTAGTTAGTCCTTAATTAAATTCCTTACTGTAAGTGAGCAATTGAGCTGGTCTCAATCATGATGTTTCTGACCTATGGAGAAGAGATGCTGTTACAGTTACAATGTAACCCGTAACCTTGGAGTGGAATTCGGGTCACACCTTGAAATAACCTTCAGGTCTTGTTACATGATAACCATTAAGTAGAAAAAGACTTAAAAATGCTATGGTCGTTAACAGGAAACAAACCATTGTTTTGTTCAGGCCTTATAAAAAGTTGGTTCCATTCCAGCCGCTCCCAACTACTGCATCAGTCAATTTCTGCCTTTATTTTTTTTATTGCGCCATTTGTTTTTTTATGGCGGCATATAAAATACTTAAGATATTGAAAAGAAATATGACAGTCACCATTAGAGTCCCACCTATTTACAGCCAGGGATTTTTGAAAGAAGTTGAGGATTTGGGGATTTGTAAGGGTCGCTTCAGGCGCTATGGTGGTAACGCAGCATCGAAAAAAGACGCCACAAAAATATATTCACCATTGCCGAGTTATGGTTATGGCAAGTTATTGATGCTAGAACTACAGAAGATCGTTTGGAACACTGGCGTGGGTCGTGTAAGGTTACCCTTAGGTTTTAGGAAAGACTGGTGTTTGATTTTGTTAATTTTTATGTTATTAATTTAATTTAGCACATATACAACAAATAAAAACAAATGATAAATAGAATAAGACGAAAAAATGCAGGAGGGAACAGAAGCATTTGTGGCTTTTCATCGTCCCCCTTAACAAACTAGGTATATAATCTAAATAATAATGACGATTAGTATACATAAATCAAGGCTAATTAATAACAACAAATGAAATCATTTGAAACTACACCAGAACAATGTAATCAATTGAAACTACAGGAGAAATTTTAACGCGACAGATAATAGAAACTGAATATGATCTACAGATCAAGAATAAATAAGTCGAAATTATAGAATAATACTTTTACCAAATATCAAAGGAAATAAAGAAAATCAAAGTAACGTATCAAACAAATCAGGTAAAAGTAGCACTTAAAGTATTGCAAACAAAGGACGATTATCTATTTTTATTTATCTATTTGTTTAGCTGTTTATGTGATCAGCACACGTGCTGTAAAATGTGTACCTTTAATGAAATGTAGAGGTACGAATGTATCACTCTTTAATGCAGTTAAATCTAAAAAAATAAACTACGTTGGGAAGATTGTGTGATCAGCATGTAAAACGCGTACTACTGTTAAAATGTACGATACAAATGTACCACTCTAGACGGTTATGGTTGAATTTACATTGTGATTGATTGCACATATAACAACTGTAGGAAGGACCAGGGTGTTTCATGTGGTTCATTTGTGTCCAGCCCTCAATTTGTCACTGCAAAGAGTACAAAACGATTAATCAAACTGAAGGTGTTGTGGGGACAGAACAGGAAGATGACAATGCTGTGAATGCTCTGTAGTAATTAGAAAATATTTGTTTTCATCTAATTAAAAAAAAAACATTTTTTTTGTAACTACAGATCGTTAGTAGATATCAATTTGCGCAACCGTGAGTTTGTAGCTTTCATCATTATGCACATGAAAAACATAGTTTCATTGCAGTGGTATGTACCAAAGTGCTGTATTTTGTCATAAAAAATAATATTAGGGGCAATAAAACCTGATGACGTCATAAATATGGACCCAAAAAATATATTTAGAATTCTTTCATGCCCATCTATCAATATTCGTTACGACTCTATTCTTTCTTAATTCATTAATAAAGCTTAAGAAAACAATGGAAGGTCAAAATGCCAATTTAGCCAACCTAAATACCTTGAACAAGAAGTTGCTAGCATTTGACGACAGACTTGGATTAACTGTACCTTTACTGGGTAATTCTGCTATTATCTTCAACAAACTACAACGAGCGTCCTTCGTTAAAATTGAAATGGTGTCTTATGCAAGAAGACAACGTACGAGGGGGGTTCAATAAGTTCTTGGCCTCACCAAGAAATAACAAGCACAACTCAGATTTTCAGGCACAACTTCATAGTATGAAGTCTTTTATCAATATCCTCCAAATTACAAATCATTGGAGTCATTACTTTCCAGGCATTCGTTTTTTCTAAATTAGAAGGTAAGTGGGGAGAAAAAGAAGGGTGAAGTGTGATCAGACAATTTGACCTCACACCTCAGGTTGCAGATCAATTGTCCACCTTTTTTTTTCGTTATCCCTTACCTAACGTTACTGGGTGTCGCCTGCAACATGATGATCACAATAATTTGAATTTTGGTACACATTTATATAAGACTTTATACATGTACGTGGGGTTATCAATAAGTCCCCGACTTTACCGAGAAAAAATAAGCACAGCTCAGATTTCGAAGCATAGATGTCAAGTATAAAGTCTTATATAAATATGTACCAAAATTCAAATTAGTGTGATCATTACTTTGCAGGCGACACCCAGTAACGTTAGGTGAGGGAGAAGGAAAAAAAACGTGAACAATTGACCTGACCTGAGTGGTAGGGTCAATTTGCGCTGCTGGAAGTTAAAAACCCAATTCTTTTTGCTTGACATAGGAAGAGAATCATTATCAAACATTTTGACAACGTCTTTTGTTAATTTATGGCATGGGAAACTAGACCCACACATGTCTGATCACAATTCACACAACTTTTTTCTCGCCACTTACCTTCTAATTTAGGAAAAACGAATGCCTGGAAAGTAATGACTCCAATGATTTGAAATTTGGAGGATATTGATAAAAGACTTCATACTATGAAGTTGTGCCTGAAAATCTGAGTTGTGCTTGTTATTTCTTGGTGAGGACAAGAACTTATTGAACCCCCCTCGTAGCCCGATGGTAAAGTGGATTATGATAAATAAGATTTCAAATTATTTAACGAGGAAGAAAATTACTAAGATAATTCCCTTTCAGGAGATGCAATGGGTTTTTTTAAGTGGTAGTTTATCTCTGCCATAGATATTATCAGGACCAGACAAAAATGCAATGGGTATTTCTCCCAAATTGCATATCTGTCTCTTTATAAACCAGACAAGATCATAACTGAGCTACCGGTAACCCTGAAGATATCATATCATATAATATCATGATCACTTGTAATGGGTGGATTTATAGTTATAGTCTCTTGCCGCGGCATTTCATGCATGCATTGAAGTGACATATTAATGAAATTACATTCCTGATCATAAAGATAATTATTTCCACAAACTCACACGTAACAATTAAGGTAATGCATGTTCATATCATATTCATAATTGCTATTAATAGATTGATTAGATAGATAATTGGCGAGCAAGTGATGTTACTTTAATCATGCTTGTCGCGGGGAGTGATATTAATCTGTGCTCAGGATCATAAAACTGAATTGCGTCACTTGCGTCCTCAGGCGACCTTTCCTTACACTTAACACACCATTCTCATGACAATAAAGGCCAGTATAAGGTATTGATTCTCTACACATCAGCTTCAGCCAAAGCCTTGAATGGTATATCCAACCGTATTAACCATACGATAAATAGTATATCTTCCATATGCTGATAAGTCCGATATATTCAGATAGGATTATATAACATTTCCCCTGTGGCTAAATGACGTCACCGTGCTGTTTTTGTTACTGATGTAAATTTTCTTGGAAAAAAAACACAGAACGATCATATCACATAGTACATAACACTGTATCTTTTTAATGAGAAACAATAAAAAAGCTACCATTGAGGATACAGAAGACATTATACAATTTGTTTGAGCGTTCCTCACCGAAAAAAACAACGACAACATTGTATTGTACCATTCTAGGAACAGTCCATACTTCGCCCCACACAATGTAATACTTTGTCTGTGCCTTATTGCAAGTACTCCGAGCCCAGAACTAATAACATTGGGTAAAGGGAAGGAGTCGTGTGGGTATCCTACCACCTCTTGAAGGTCAGAATTGACGTATCTTATTCCAAAAGAAGTAACAACTTCACCCAGTAGGAACCTATAGTTTAGAAAATGCGTGTCTGCTTTGTTTTGCAATTAGAGTCTTGATGCCTTTGTATTTCATGTATCATCTCATAAAATTATGATAATTACTTCAGTACAATATACTGGTGTCACAAAGGGAGTTTTGCTGTATCTTAAAACATTTCCAGAACTAAGGATATCAAAATAGGAAGTTCTGTGCAGTCCTTAAGCAGCCGCTAAGGGGCCGGCCCAAAGTCTAGAATAATTTTAAGACCTACCCATATACCAACCATCCATCCAGGCTTCTAGAGTCATGCTGTCCATCCACACCACACACACGCACACACACACACACACACACACATTCACATGCATGTACACACACACACCACACACACACAAACACACACACGTACACACACCCCCCCCCACACACACACGCACACACACACGCACACACACGTTCACATGCATGTACACACACACACACACACACACACACACACACACCACACACAAACACACACACACACACACACATTCACATGCATGCACACACAACCGAAAACATATCATTATCCTCCTAGCGAAGGTAATGAGGTTTCGTCCCGTGCGTTTACTGTGGCTCAGCCCGTCCTTGGTCTGTTTTCATCTGCCCGGCTGCCGAGGCTGAGTGAAAATTACTCGCAGGGTCAGCCACCATTAATCACATAGGGAATCCCCGCCTCTCCCTTAAGTCCCGACTAAGGTTTACATATACCGGGAATTGTGTATGCATACAGTCACGTACGTCGGAACCCTGCGGACGTTTCGGATTTCTGGCGTCAGTTATGGGAGCGTAACGTCGCGAAGAAGGCGTAGAAGGCTCTTAAAAGGTGTGACCGGGAAGATCTTAAGCCTGGATAAAGGTAGGTACTTTATCCGTGCTTTCCTACTCAAAGCAAGGATGCTGATGGTTGGATAAGACCGAAATGGTGGCACTACACAGCCATGAACTGTGCGATATGCATTCAAGTATAAATGTTTGGGCTATAAAACTAATTTGTTTCCTTTCATGTCTACATCATGAGAGTATATGGATAGTTTGTTGTTGTAACCGGTAAGGGTTAGTGCCATTTTGTTGTTGTAATAGGTAAGGGTTAGTGTCATTTTGTTGTAACGGATAAGGATTAGTGTCATTTTGTTGTAACAGGTAAGGGTTAGTGTCATTTTGTTGTTGTAACAGCTAAGGGTTATTATTAGTGTCATTTTGTTGTTGTAACAGTAAAGGGTTAGTGTCATTTTGTTGTAACGGATAAGGGTTGGTATCATTTTGTTGTTGTAACAGGTAAGGGTTAGTGTCATTTTGTTGTTGTAACAGGTAAGAGTTAGTGTCATTTTGCTGTTGTAACAGGTAAGGGTTAGTGTCATTTTGCTGTTGTAATAGGTAAGAGTTAGTGTCATTTTGTTGTTGTAACCGGTAAGGGTTAGTGTCATTTTGTTGTTGTAACCGGTAAGGGTTAGTGTCATTTTGTTGTTGTAACAGGTAAGGGTTGGTATCATTTTGTTGTTGTAACAGGTAAGGGTTAGTGTCATTTTGTTGTTGTAACAGGTAAGGTTTGGTCATTGTTCGGGCCATATAGATATACTATCAGTGGATGATTTGTTCTACGGTGACTGCATACTGCTTGAGTATTGATGGTGGGTTCTTGCACCGGGGTCGGAGTTGCACTACATGAGGTATATGTCAATGGCGCTGAAACTATACTAGCTGTACTATTGAATTATCTGAATGGGTGGGATGAGTCATGCCCAAT
>NC_049989.1:16562317-16608885 GCF_000003815.2 Branchiostoma floridae | reverse complement strand
TTTCCATTTCATACCCGGGGACTTCACATCGATGCCACTACATGATATGCCCGGTAATGTACGCTCGTGTAGGAAATTGGGGCAGAGTGCGTATCTAGCTAAGGGTTTCCCTGTAGCTCAACTGGTAGTAGTCTCATAGGGGTGGGTACCGGTATAGAAAATTCAGGTCCGGTTCAGGTCCAGAGGATCAGGTCAGGTCTGGACCTGAACATGATTCAGTATGTGAAAACTTATGAATGGACGATACTGAAAACAATGGTACATTTTGCTACAAAGAAATCTGTTTTGCGGAGTATTCGACTCCTACTGGTGCTTCAGAATCCTACCAGGCTAACTACCTCTGTATGATTGAATGTAAAACTTGGTTCTAATGTCTATGGACTCTACTCTACTTCACTTGTCATTTCCTTGACCGGTAAGCCCCAAAACATGTGAAAGTCTGATAATCTGTTTTACTTGCCAATATGGCCAACATCCGGTCCACCGATTTTTTTCAGGTCCGTTTTTTTCTTAACCGGTCCAATAAGAAAAACCGGTTTTGTACCAGTACACTGTACCGGTACTCACCTCTACTCATAGCTGAACTCCTGGTTCCAATTAGTTGGTAACTGGGAGACCCAGGTTCTAAACTGGATAGGGCATCTCGGTTGGGACTGCACCCGTCTTTCGGAAGGAGAGGAAATATATGTTCGGGAAAGTACTTCGATTTTTGTTGATTTCAAGGAAAATTGTCGTCTTTTGAAATGTTAACATTGACAAATATAATGTAGTTCATCTTCCACTGCTTTCCCTGAACAGCATTTACATGAGTCGTCAATGGGTAGTTTTTTTTTTTAAACTGCCCGTTTCTGTTTCCTAGTGAATGAGCACGTATCCTCAATTTACCTAAAGTGGATCTGTAAATAAAAACCCGTTTACAGGAAAAAAAAGGAAATTTCCTGGCCCCTATAGGTTATAGTTCCACACCTCTATGTAAAATGCTTGTCATTTTAGATATTCTCCTTGATCGGTGTATTCTTAAATATTTCATTGATCAGACAGCAGGTATTATGATCCAGTCGGAACACAATGGAACAAAGGTATTTTTGCCATTTTGGTGGCAGGTAGTTAATGCACGTACAGGTAGTTGATACACTGCACAGACTACTATGAAGCAGCTGACGGAATAGGATCCACACATGTTGACACTGCCAAAGGCACAGGTCCGGTGTTTCAGAGGTAGTCTGCAGTTCCAGGGCCCTACGGTGTGGAATGAGCTATCTACTGAACAGCGAACAACAGTAACAGCTTTTAGCAACAGACTGAACTAGTACTGTTAGCAGGACTTACATTGCTACTTTTTTCTTAAGTTAACTTCAGTACAGAAGAACTTTATTGCACGACAGTTGTACATGTTACAATGTATGGCCACAAGTATTACACAAAGTACAAAATAGGTGTATAGAATAAGACTTAACGTTCTAATTAACATAACATGAAAGGCTAACACAAGTCTTTGATATAGTGTTACAATCGAGTTGGGCTAATCATGAGTTTCAGTATTCTGTCTTATAGCAAAGCAGTCTTTGATATATGCCTATCTTTGCATAATATGTTCCTATTATGTTGCGTATGTGTCCAGGGACACCTGAAAAGCAGGTAGTATCCTGAAAATGATTTTACCCTGGTAAAATAAATTTGAAAAATGAAATGAAATGAAACGTGCCTGTCAGACGCGTTTTCGCACCATCTGGAAGAGTGGATGAATTGTGCACGAAATACAATAAATGGCTTGATACAAAGTCACTATATTCATTTCCATTAACGGATCAACATTGATTGAATCCGTAGCTCCAACGTGCACATATTTCTCGACGCCAGAGGATTTTATGGTTAGCGTTTGCACCAGTGCAGATTAGAAGGGGGGAATTGACGTGAATGGAGACGTAAACATGTCACACTGGTGACGACAAATGACGTCATTCTACGTCAGTCTGAAAGGCAACAACACGAAATGCACGTCAATCAAAAACAATTGTACGTCTGACAATTGTAACAACTGCTTACAGTACATCGATAAATGTTAGACATCTAGGTTATAGAATACGCAATATAACACTTACTGAAGCAGATGGATAAGATTTGGGAACAGTCAGACTTTTTAGGTAGCATTCTCTGTCTTTCGTCAGTGACACTGAGCAGGATCTGTTGAAGAGCAGGTTCTAAACCCAAAATTATGGAACTGCGGATGGCCATTTATTTTCTCAGTGTCACTGACGAAAGATAGTAGACGCTATCTGAAAAGTCTGAGCGTTTCCAAAGCCATAGCTATTTGCTTCAGTAACTGTTAGCTTTAATCTTTCGTAACTGCCTTTAGAATGCATCTCTAACTTGATATACATTGAGGGAGAATATCTTTGAGACGTATTTAGTTTTAATGGTGTTCCTCGGCCTGGGACGAAAATTGAGTGGACGGGTGGTCAACGCCGATTGACCACGAAATAAACGGCTTGACCGCAAAGCCACTGGTGACATCGATCAGTTAGTTGGGGGTTGATTTTTAAAGGACTCAATCGGTCCATCGATAGAAACCAACTGTCCTGGTGGAAGAACGTGTAGGCGCTGGTTTCGACTTTATCTGTTTTCCAACTAAAAACATTCGAACAATCATATTAAAGTTCTAAAATATCTTACTTTTCAACCTGAAGGGGGTATACAAGCATAGCTATACCTTGCTAGGCACAACATAACGATTTCTACAGAATGAAACATGCATTTGTAATTAAAACATGACCGTGTCTTTTTATTAATACAGATCAATGCAATATATCTACGGCTATGGATTGATAAAAGACTGATAATAAAACAAAAACGGCACTTGGCATGAGAGATTTCGAAATCCCACATTAGAACACTTGTCTTAATATGTTCCCTTGTAGATCCTAGTGGCACGTAGGGTAACAAGTTTCCCTGCTTTTTCACTGCAGGTTATATTTCTACAGGGAAAAGTTACTAGCATTACTCCTTTAACATACTCGAAACACCCATCGAAATATAGATGTAAGTAATAATATAAGTAAGCATAGTTTTCCTGCCATTTTCTTTGTATACAACTTACATTTTATCTAACTTTGTATACGTCAAGAATATGCAACAAACTTCATTGTAACACCGGACCCCCAGTTTATGTCCCTTCATAAGACTGGTGCAGCCTAAACCGAGATGCCCTTACCAGGATTGAACCTAGTCTTCCAGTTACCAACTACCTGGAACCAGGGGCTGAACTAAACTGTGGGGCGCTACCAATTGAGCTACGGGGACATCCCACACGGGTATATGATAATAATAAGTTTAATGCGAATTCATGCCCGAGGGCTAATTCAAGTGACAAAAGAAAGAAAATGACAGACAAATAATGATAAACACTAAAACAGTATAGTGAGCGACTACTCTAGTATAACTTACTGGGTTTGACTTCTTTTTCTGAGACAGTGGAAGACAAAAATCCTACTTTTTCTGTAATGTGTGGATTTTTCATGCAACATTAAAAGGAGACTAAACGTGGGGATATAATAATAGAAGAATTTGGTGGCTTCTTTTACGAGTTTTCCCCTCTTTATCATAGAAGAAGGTGCAGTTTGAAATAAAATGTGTTTCGTCTTCTACCATATCTAACGTACAGTATTTGCAATTTTTTTCGCATAGACGGTATGTCACTCCCACGCCTTCCCGCCAAAGTATTGCCCTTCGCTCAGACTCGTTTAATAGTGGTAAATGGGCGCCATTGACGTCATCGATGCGTGCACCTGCTGCCCTATTCAAAAGGTCAAAGATCAAACCAACCCTAAGGACCAATCAGACACATGTCACGTCGTACGTCATCTCAGAGGTGACTCAGACGACCCATTCGTCTCAGTCAATGAATACATAGAATACGTTTTAAAGAACATATGAAAGAACGAAATGAGGATCGCTCAAAGAGGTCAAAGTGTTTAGAATAGTTCATGGTTAGAATATTCTATCGGTGTGGGAGGAATAAACGGTTTAAGAAGTGTTATCCTCGACAGGGAAGCATATATTTTTTTCTTGTGTGTTTTCTTCTTCTTCTGGCATGAACCAATCAGAACTTAGAACTGTCGAAAACCAATCAAAGATTAGCACTGCCGATGACATTAGCATATTAGCTGAACGTGAATTGCGATAGCAGAACCTGTATTGGTATTATATTGTGTGTGAGTAGCTTGGCAAATGGAAACATTTTGCATTTCGGCGGAAATGTTGCCTTTTCAGTTCTAACATGGTTTCAGGACGTTTCGTACGGCGCTTCTTACGTCTTTGGTATCACGAATAAACAAAAACGCATTATTATTACGCGATCACCATCTATACCGTCCATTTGATTCACTCGTCCTTCTGTTTAGCATCAATACTAATTCATAGTGTTACAAATACCTCCACTCTGAAGTGACTTACTTACATCAAAAATCGATTCTGAACTCATAAAAAATACTATGTAAAAATTCATTATTGCAGTGTTAAAAACAACTGGATATAGTTAGATATTAGACACAGTTGAAATCCCAAGCTCAGTATACACGTCAGTTGCTCATTTGCATGAGTCTTGTCAGCATTCTTGTAAATTGATTACCAGTATCCGACCATAATAACCAAGAAAATGAACCTCGGATGGATAGAGAAGGGAATTGTTCGGAGGATTAGGGTTCTGAATCTTCCAATCAATCCACCAAAGCTCTAGTCTCAGGGGACCGCAATTTGATGATAAGAAACTAGACCGCGTGTGATGTCTACATGCGTCAGAGATCACGATGTGGACAACGGTATGGGTGCTTTGAGCCGGTAACCCAAATCTGTCACTACAAGCACGTTATTAATCAGTCAAAAGAACAGTCATGTGTGACCTGGTGGCGCCAAAAGTAGGCCCATGGTTCATGAAGCAAAATTAAACCTCATCAGATGGTGTCTTATGAAAGGCAAGTGGTTACGCGGTCGCAGGTCAAATCAATTGGGTTGTGATTGGGATTGAGGGTTTCTTCGTGCGGTGCAATGTTGAGTATCTAGCTGCGGCTAGTGGCAGTGACAGGCCTTTGTGGCAGTGGTAGGTCTTAGGGGCATGTTCGGGCATGGCGCACCCGCCATGACAAACGAGTCAGGGGTACGACGATCCCCTTGCATCCTTGGTCA
This sequence comes from Branchiostoma floridae, assembly GCF_000003815.2. Taxonomy (NCBI): domain Eukaryota; kingdom Metazoa; phylum Chordata; class Leptocardii; order Amphioxiformes; family Branchiostomatidae; genus Branchiostoma; species Branchiostoma floridae. The sequence continues at coordinate 16,603,704 of NC_049989.1, read as the reverse complement.
GAAGTCCTCCTAGGAGGTGGAAACTCCAAACAACAAACCTGCATCTGCTGGGGCCGTCTCACACGTGTCATACAGTTCTGTCCCTGTAGGACTTAGTGCGCCAGTAGACGAGAGGGTAGGGAAGGAAATGCACACCCCTCCTTCACCTTAAAAAGTCACATGCAGGCCAGGCAGGCGGGCCGCCAAAACCCACCCTGCCCACGGACCTACGGAAAACGAAGAAGCAGCCATCATCATTACAATGTTGAGTGGTGCAGACTTATCGTTTGCTGAGCGGAGGCTCATTCTCATTGAAATGTACAGAATAGTAATTAGTAACTAATAATAGTGATTTTAGGTTCAAAAAATAAATCAGCTCAATTCTCAGTCAAACCTACCTCATTGCTTAGGACAATTCCTAAGGCAGGTAACAGATCCTTGTTACAAGAGCACACTTTATCCTTTTCTTCGAAAAGATTGGCTACACACTGTAGGTACGGGAATCCCAACCTTGGATATAACTTACTTCAAGGCATCAACCAATATAAAAGGTTGTGACTCATCTTTTGTAAAACATTATAGGTGTTGTAGGGAAGTTAAGAAGTCATTGATGTTGTCTATAATTGGCTCCAAATTTCTTGTCGTAAAGGCTTGCTACATATTTTGCACATTTCAATGACAACGATCTCGATGCGATGGTTGGAAAAGAGATAAACGATAGGTCATCACGATGGTTGTCTTCTGACCATAACACACTTAAATTACATTCTGACCTGAAATAGACAACGACAATGATTGCGGTAGATGCTCAAAGGTTTGCCCCGAATCTTTCGTGACATTCGAGTGAAACCTCCGTATTCTGTGACACAGCTAAATTCCTCTAGTAACGACATCAAAAGGATTACAACTTATTGTCTTTTCGACCCGTTGGCTATATACTGTAAATTTATTTTAAGTTCGCGGGGATTTACTTTCACGGTATCGAGAAAAAAGGACTGTTCGCGGTGGTTTTAATTTCGCGGTAGCACCATGAACTGTAGTCTTGTACTGCCATGGAAAAATGTTCGCGGTGGTTTTAAGTTCACGTTGAAGTGGCCATGACCACCGCGAAAACCGCAAACATAACTCCACCGTGAACATTTCTGCATTTACAGTAGTACAGGCAGGTAACAGATCCTTGTTGCAAGAGTTCACTTTATCTTTTTCTTCGAAAAGAAGAAATTTACGTTTATCTTAGTTTTGAAGAAAAATATATATCTTTAAATGTTTCAAATCTACTGCGTCTTTGATATATCCAGTTTGATGTTGACGTCTCTTGAGTTATCATTTCATTAAACTAGAGCGTGCCTCGAATCCATGGATAGAATATATCCACTGTTAAGTTATTACTGAAGAACAGTAAATGCTACAAATGCCATTTTTCATTACAATCATCAGAATGTACTGGATGGAATGTGTTCTGAATACCCGATATAAACTTTGTTCCCTGACGACCATTTAAAATGAACATGAACTACAGCTAACACTTCATGTTGGGCCTGTAATCTTTAGAGTATAAAGAACGTTCTCCAAGGTATAAAAGTGAAATTTTGTGTGTTGTTACGTGTTTGGATTTATATTCTTAATGGCAGTCTGTGTTAATTGACGTAAAGACATTCATGATCACCAAGGGATTCGAATTCTCCTGCGAGCATCCTGAACAAAGGGGACGAGACGTTTCCCATTATACAACTCCGGAGTATTTCCTGTCAGAAGAGCGTCTGTTTCGTATAGATAGGTAAAGCGTGTACTCCCATTACATGTTGACGGACCGCTATTAAAGTTGTTCAGACAAGTGCAGTCTTTCATTATAATCACACAGAGTCCTCCCCAGAGGATGGAATAACGGAGGCCATCCACTATACTCCAGCCCAACTCCACTATACTACTTTTGAAATTTAGTGTGTTTCTTCCATATTTTCTTGCTTAGTTTAGCTAAAATTAATGAAAATTCACAGATTTTTCTAGTCGGTATTGTCTGCTAAACCTTGTGAATTGGCGATGAACCAAACAATTGTCGTTTTTGACACTTCACAACGGAATCAAAAGGAATCACTATAATATATTATACTTGTAGTATTTGACACCCTCTGTCATTGCAAAATGAACCCATTTTTATGAAAGCGCAGCGGGTTATTTTTGCCAGCCCCTCAACTATACTAAAAAATTCTAAAGAAGAACCCTGCCACGCATCCTTTACCTCAGCATGGCATCTTCCTCTCCTGCAATCTGGCCCAGACATACGTACGGGTTTACGGTTATGTCGTTTTAAACGGTTCTCGTAAATAAGAGCGGAGTAATAATGGCGAATGGCAATCAGGTAATTAGAGAGGGACCTATGTCTGCTCAAGACCGTAAAAAACCGTCATGATTTATAAACGTTCTTAGGTTGGCAGACCAAGGTAGTTAAAAAGGCTATTATGTACACGTGTTGTCGTGTTAGCATTGGTTATTGCTATCAAGCATGATCCACGCACTAAGTCATTGGATTTTGTACTTTAGAGATGCACTTGTAGAATAAAAAAGTTATTTATCTTTGCATGCAAAGTCATTATATAGACACAAGATACAAAGCATGACATCTACTGGTACATACAGTTCCATATGGCCAATCTACCTTATACTTATGTAGTATAGAGGTATGTAGTATTGGGATGAACATATGAGCTTTAGAATAATTGGAGGAAATTTTTAACCTCTAGGCATTTTTTTATTTCCCTATGTATACCATACAGGGGCTGATACATGTCATATGAAAGGTTCTACCCAAACATATTGGAGATGAATTTCACTTTATAATGGAATGTACTAGATACACTAGTTTACGTAATGAATTATTCATATTTCTCGAATCAAGTACAACAGATTTCAAGAGACTCGATGCTACAAACAGATTTGTATATATCTTTAGATGTCAGAAGTCCCATAATGCAAAAATAGGCAAATATATCAAGGAGCTCTGTGATTAGAAAGAATAAGGAAACTAATGATTAGCCTAATCCATTGTAATACTATATCAAATAATCATGTTAGCCCTTATTGTTATGTTAACTATATATATATAGGTTGCTTAACCTTTATCCTATACTTTTTTGTACTTTGTGTAATAGTTGTTGTCATACGTTGTATCATGTACAATTGTCGTGCAATAAATTTCTTCTGTATGAATGACAAGTATTGTGTGAAACATATCAAAAGTTCTGATAGCGAATATCTCTCTCACCGTATCCTGACCTTTGCTAGAGCCCGACGATATGGATCGGTGTCATATCTGGGGATTGCGAACCCATTAGTAGTTCTAGGAAATTGCGAACGAAATAATTACTGGCGTACGTGGAAGAGGCCACGTAAAATTTATATATACATAACGTTACATTACATTAATGCGGCACAAGCATGATGTTCGATATTGTGTCTGTCCACCATAATCTATGGACATATGTTCGCAACGACAATACGGTAGCCTCATGTTAAGATGGTATCTCACTGCACTCGGGGCACCGGTGCGGCACTGCGGGGCTCGAAAACTCAAGGAAGTTCAGAGATAAAGAACCACTTTTCTTACGTTTTGTGTATTTTGTTGTCTTCTAATTGATACTTCTACATATTACGCAGTTTTTTTTTAAAAATGGTGAAAATAACACAACAGTGCCGCAGTGAAAGGACCCCACAGTGCCGCACCGGTGCCCCAAGTGCAGTTAGATACCAACTTTATTTGACTCAGAAACTGGAGGTCTGAGTTCAAATCATTGATAGCTCCCGATTCTGTGTCCTTGGGAAAGACACTTTACACCTAATTCTTAATGGACTTAGCATTTAGTACCTAGCTTTGGCTAGTGACGCCCCAAGGGTAAGACCCTATATGGAAGTCCAGTGTTTGAGGACAGCCTGACACGTTAAAGAACCACTACACGAAAAGAGTAAGGGTCTTTGAAATTCTCGGTGTGAGTGAATGACAAAAAAAACCTGTCCGGATATGCAGCAGCTTGTTCTGTTTAGTACAAACCTAGTGTGTTATTATGACGGGTTGTCACATCGTGGTTTATGGCAATATTTAGTCCAGTAGTGTTTGTTTACAAGTATACGTAGTGTGTGGCGAATAAAAGTTCCCGAAACAAATAGATAAATAGTATGTAGATTTCTTCCCACGATACATTGCAAGTAGTGTCAACAGTGGAAGGTTGTATAAAGAGAATCTCGTGTATTAGATATATGATTTCTGTAGCTGTATCTATATAGCCTATTTACATAATGCATGAGCAAATACTACAGTAGTCTTCTTTGTTATCGCCCTTCGGTGTAACACACCAGCTGAACGAACTGTCACACCTAGCGTTGGCACATCTATCAGTAAATGCCCTTTAAAACTATCCAACGAAGATGCTTGGTGATAACAAATTCCACTCCATGACAGTTCTGGGAAAATGATAATTTGTTTTAACACATCAGTCCTTGGTTGGTACTTGAATGCATGACTATTCCTTGTTGTTGTTGTTTTTTTTTTGTTTTGTTTTTTTGAGCTGGTATTAGATACTTATCAGTCGGTACGTCCACCAGTTTGTTGGCCATTTTGTATTTTGTGAAGACTGGATTTGCTGTAAGCATTGTACTGAAAAAAAGCGATGTTGTCAGGTCTGTACACACCTGCTCATCTGAACAGAGGATCACGTATGCGTCATCTATCTCTGACCAATCAGGGCCAAGAAAACGACAGGATTACGATGGAATTGATTTTCCGATACTGTAACCTCCATGGGTGATTGGGTTTATCTAATCAAGGGGCTCCAGGGATTGTGGTAATGCGATACTGCAACTTCTGTCGGTTTGTTAGCTGCGGAGTAGTGTACAGTGAGACAGTGGTGATAGCTGTGCATGTGTGTGTGTTTGTGTGTGTGTGTGTGTGTGTGTGTGCGTGTGCGTGTGTGTCTGTCTGTCTGTGCTTGCATATATATATGTGTGTGTGTGTTCTATGTCAAAAGCCTTTGATTCAATCTGGCATGAGGGACTGTTGTATAAACTTCTCTCCAGGGGGATTTCAGGCAAAGTCTTTGATATAATCAAAGACCTATACAACCGATCCGAAGCTAGCGTCAAAACTAGGGAAGGCCTTAGCGATAGTTTTCCCATTGAAATTGGTGTCCGACAAGGGTGCGTTTTAAGTCCCACCTTATTCAACTTGTACATCAGCGACCTCATAGATGAACTCGATTCAGTAAACTTAGATGCTCCTCTGTTACAACGCTCAAAATTGAACAGCTTATTTTATGCTGACGACATTGTTTTGTTATCTGAAACTCAACAAGGACTACAAAACGCAATTGACACCCTTGGCCGATATTGCCAAAAATGGAAATTAACAGTCAACCTAGCGAAAACAAAGATTATTGTATTCAATAAAAGGGGTCACTTATTTTCTAATTTAAACTTCTCTTTATACAACAAAAGGATAGACATCGTTCCAACTTACTGTTACCTAGGTATTACGTTTACAGCAGGTTGTACATTTAGCACTGCTGTAAAGAATCTAGAAAAGAAGGCCCTAAGAGCATTATTTAGTATTAGAAGTACATTAGGAGAAACTAGATCTTCTGTATCTTTACATTGCAAACTGTTCGACACATGTGTCCTACCGATTCTATTGTATGGATCTGAAGTATGGTGCAATAGCAAATTGAACGACAAATCTCCGATAGAGTCCGTTCATCTGAAATTCTGTAAGTACATCCTAGGTGTTCGAAGGAACGCCAGTAATTTTGCAAGTAGAGCGGAACTGGGGCGTTTCCCCTTGTGGATTGAAGCTCAATGCAGAATGTATAGTTATTATTTTAGATTAGCAAACGAAGTGCACACAGATAGTCTTCAATATGAAGCTTATATGACACAGCAGGAACTAGATCGCCGTAAAACACCCTGCTGGCTATCTGATGTAAGGAAACTCTTAGAGGAGTCCGGCTTTGCCTACCTGTATGTAAACGGTCACTCTAAGGTACCCACTCATCTAAATCAACTAAAGCAAAGGTTGAAAGATATCTTCACCCAAAAATTTCATTCAGAACTGCAAGCAATTCGACGAAAAGGAAACTAGGAAACAAATTGAGAACGTACAAAACATTCAAAGAGACATATGAAAGAGAAACTTATCTTAGCATCTCAAGCTTTGAACATCACAGAGCTATGAGTAAATTTCGCATAAGTGACCATCCATTATATATAGAATCCGGCAGGCATAACCGTACTCCTTTAAATGATAGAACATGTAAATTCTGTGACCACTTGTATCTTGAAGACGAGACACATTTTTTACTAGAGTGTACATTATATGAATACGAACGCCAATCCCTATTTAATACTTTACAAATAGACAATATCTGTAAGAAAATGTTAAAACAAGACTTGTTTAAGTACTTGATGTTATGCAAGGACGATCATGCTATCGACACAATATGTAAATATGTCTCCATGTGTTTCAAAAGGAGAGAAGAACATGTTAGAAGCAGCCATTAGAGATTGTAACACATAGTGTCTTAGTTCCTTTTCCATTTAAACCATTGTAGTAGTCTAGTTTCTTTTTTCCTCTGCATCCATAAGACCATATGTGGTCCCTTTGTGCATTTAGCCCTCCGGCATGAATATGCAATAAAGATTATCATTATGTGACTGTGTGTGCTTATGTGCGCAACGTTATGTGTGTGTGCGTGTGTGCTTATGTGTATGTTTGTATGTGTATGCTTGAGTGTATATGTGTGTAACGTTATGTGTTTGTGTGAGCTCGTGTGTGTGTTTATGTGTGTTCTTGTGTGTCTATGTGTGTGTGTTTGTGTTTTTTGTGTATATATGTGTGTGTGTGTGTGTGTGTGTGTGCGCGCGCGCGCGCGCGTTTGTGTGTGTGTGTGTGTGTGTATGTGTGTGTTTTTGTGTGTACGTTTTATGTGCATGTTTGTGTGTGCGTGTGGCCCTTAACAATTTCCAAAGCTCTCTTATAAACCACAAGAATAGCATTTTCTGGGCGTATGCGAAAAATACACATTCCTACGCGTATACGGACATGATTGAAGACACCAGCACATTGACAAATGATTATATTTCAGAACATTTTCTCTCAGAGGTCGTCACACACTATGAAGCCGTTAATTCCCTTTGAAATAATATGTTTTGTGTTAACTAATATATAGAGCTTTTGACAATGATGATGAAAATGAATGAATAAGCTTCCGTTGCTTTAGTACAGGAGCTATTGCTTTCTCGCAAAGTCCCAAGTGCAAAACAGATCAATGAGTAGGTCCCCTTTTCTTTTGACGGTGGAATTGTACAGACGGATGATTTATTCCTTGGATATAACAAGACACTTCATTTCCTCATTCAGCACCTTGAGTGTACACAGTTCTTCACAGTTCACATCTGTGGTTGCGAATGAGGTGTCCCGTCAGAAGTCATACCCATCATATTCAAAGCGTACATGGAGAAGTAATTAATGACTGTCTGATAGTGTGGTGGATGTAATGGTATATTTGGCCGGCGGTGCAAAGAGGAAGTCTGCAATGGTTATCCATCATATATGATGAGATAGAGAGACTTATGAGGAAGGGAATTTCTCGCCCTTAAGAGCCGTCAAGGCTAATGCAACCATCGACGGCTGTATCAATTTTAGTGAGAGGAACTCTATGGTGTTGGAGACTATCACCGACAGCATTTATCAATTACAAAGAATCTGTAGTCACAAACTAAATATAGAAGCCAGAAGATAAAATAAAATTCCCCGTGACCAGAGGTTGTGTCCATTCTGCCCAAACGAGATCGAAGACGAACGTCACTTTGTTATGGCTTGTTCACGATATAATGATAAACGCACAGAGCTGTTCACATTACTTTCCGCTTGCTCTAAAGAATTTGCTACTCTCTGTTCGATAGACAAATTCAACTACATTCTGGGAGGCGATAACTCTCACTGTGTAGAAGTAGGCAGATATCCACGAATGTTTATACCGTAGAATCAATAGTGTAAATGACATGCTAGATCCAACATGTTGACTTATTCATACCTATAGCTATAGATTTCCATATATTTCTGTTTAGTTGTACTGTATGTAAGTAGTTGTTATACATGTAGACCTTACGAAAGGCGCTGTACTTTTGTCGCGTCAATAAAGATTTCTGTTTATTTGTTCGGCTGTATACAAACAGCCAGGGCTGCCCAACTAGCCGTAGGCTATTGTCAAGGGCTAACCCTGGGAGAGGAGAATACATACATGTTACAAATACAATCACTGCAATAAACAATGTTGACATAAAATCACTGCATTATCTTCCAATGTAGAAGCAAAACGGCCACAAATTTACATTATATACGTACAAATATATACAATCTGTACATAGCATGAGGTAGTACATGTACTGACATTAGTTCACAGAGAATGGATCTCCGAGAGAGAGCCAGGCTTTGGCTTTGAAGGAGGATAATGTGGTAGCTGTTTGGGTTTCGAGTGAAAGCATTCTTGCCGCATTTCGAAGTACAGCTGAACATTACATAAACCATGCAAATCAATGCCTCATTTACATACGGTATGAGCAAATACTGCAGTAGCCTTTTTTGCTAAGACTTTTAATACTTTTTAAACAACTTGTTTTCTTTTGAGCCTGTGTGTTCGCGCCTACAAACAAGATCATTTTGTTTGGCATTTAACATATCGGTAAACAAAGATGGTTTCAAACACATTAGCCAAACCGCAAACACCATAATTACATCAGGAGGATTGTGCCCCACGGACTCTTGTTCATGTTACAAATGTTAAAATATGAGTATAACAGGCGATGATATAAATTAAGGCTGGCAGTCTACTTGCGGAAATGATAATCTATTTTTTCTAACTAGATGAAATAAATTAATAACTACAAGAAGCATGGTGTAACAATATGTTATTGATAACTAGGTAAGAAATCGAAGTCTCCAATACGATTTATAGTTCTGAGTGACTTCTGACCCTTTTCGAAAAAGAAAACATTTACAATGACCACCTTTAAGTTTTTCAAGAAGAAAATACTAGTATGCTCAAGAATACTGCCAATTTCTAAGAACGTCAGCAAGAATTCTTGAGAAGTCTGGGAACCTCAGAAATACTGTATGTCATAGAGTAGAAGCCAGTAAGTTGCACAACGTAAGTTGACAAACACTTCTGTCTGTTTATTGCACGAAATCCCAAACTCCCAAACCGGTGCTGTCAAGCTTGATAACTTCGCTTTGTTGCACAGCCCGGGTAATTGCACGAAATACGCTGGCACGAAACATGCAATTAAAAGGCTTCTACTGTATAAGAATAAAAGATGTTACCCGTTATCCATTGGTATTCTGCATCATGTTATCATGTAAATCAGATAGTGTCATTTTCTTCAAGAAATGAATTTCTTAAATATTTGGAATTAGAATGTCCGTCCGGAATTATAAATTTAGATTTGACTGTAACTGTCAAACTACTATTCTAAAGATGCAGTACAGGAAAAAAGGAATATCATGTCCCATATTAATTTTTAGACGTTTTTTGTACAGCAAGAAACCAATATCTTTAAGTCAGTACACATTTGGATATGTCTTTTGGCACACAGGCTATTTGAAGGGGATATTAATGTGTATTTAGTGAAATGTATGTTACAGAAACATCTGAAGCTTGAAATATGTTGCCATCAAGAAACCCACTTCCAGCGAAGCTGGCAGCTATAACATTTCGCTGGATATAACAGGCACAAATACGTTTCTCCCATTGGGGAAATTCCTTCACAAACTTAGACAACATGATGAACAGGTGAATTTACTCTTTTGATCTATTCGCACAACATCTGTACTTCCGCCAAAGTCCATAAAAATAAGATTTATCTTAGCCTCAAGATGGAGTCTACAACATTAAGACGGTAGGAAGAAAGGGAACGGTCCAATATTACCGAAGATTGATAGTACTTTTCGAGTCTTGCCGACGCTTTGTTGGTCGTAAAGACACATTCCTTTCTGTTGGACGTGCAAATAGCAACATATATCACGAGAATTGCACTCTCTTGCCGACTAGGTTTACAAAGATGAACGAAGTGATAAAAAGTAACTAAGACATTAATCTTGGAAGATTTTTTATGACTTAAAAGCGAAATACTATCTATCAAAAGACGAGCTATTTGACTCAAGTTACTGAAGTATATTCAACTGTCAGCGTTGCTATCTTACGGCCTTACTGATCAAGTTTTAAGAATTGTTCACTTAGTATTGTCATGATAAGAGACACTATAGATAGGGTGAGGGCATTGATGGATTAAACATAGGAGATACAAGGGAAAAAAAACTCTAAAAAAGGGTACCATATAAGCAATACACGTTATGCGGCACGTTTCCTATACATACCTCCAAACTATCATGATTGTCGTTATCATTAGTCTAACGTGACTTTAATATTCATATCTGAAGAAAGCACCATAGCTCTGGTGTGGAAAGATTATTAACGGCAAATGCAATACCGTGCATACTATTTTTTATTGATTTATTGTCTACTGTGGCAGTTTCATTGTCGGAACAGTTTGGACAACGAATTCCTCAAGATTGGCCGAGCTGTGACTTGCCACGCTCAAGGAGATTGCCTTCAAATGTACTGCGTTTTGCAACCGTTACCACTTAGAATGCGATTTGTATCGTAAAGCATTACTTTCGTGAAAGGTTGCACTTTACGCATGCTTTAAGGCGTGCATTAAGGTGGGATTTCATAGTGTGAAAGTCTCTGAATCATTGAAAAAAGAGATTTTTAAAATGTAAATGTCCTTATCAATCTACAAGTCACTCGATGAAGGTTATACATCCAGGTAATAAGATTGAGTAACTGCTTTTTGACGACATGTTTTTTGCTTTTACAAGACACTAACTCACTTTGGGACTTAGGGAGCGCGGTGACTAAACCCAACCCCGTAAAAACTTCCCCGGCGTGCGCCAATGAACTGGGCGGGTGGGCTACACACCCAGCACCGTAGAGATAGCGACAAGCTTCCGGTGGTATGGTTACCTGGCCATGTTTTTCTCTATGGCAGTAGCTAACACATAGAACTTCAGAAACCAGGAAATGACGTCAGAAATAAGGTCAATGATGGCCCTTCCATAAAAGAAATGTCAGTAAATCTTACGACCTCTTACGACTCATAAGACAACGTTAGTAGTGCCGTAGATCCAAATAACATCCATAAATTAAGTTCCATAACATCAAACCACTCATGCCCTACTGTCTAGCCTGCCTCGTCAGAATGCTGCGTCTGAAGGTGATAAAACATTTCCAGTCACTTTTTCAAATTGCTGATAGTTCAACGCCCTCTCGTTTTGCGGCTTGAAATCCAGATAGAAATAGTTCTTTCAGACCTAGTCTCGTGTTCTCTCGCGAGAACTGAGACTAGGTCATTCCCCATGACGAAGATGTGCTCGTAGACATCGAAAATTCGGGAGGTATGTACTGTACCTTTACAAAACAGTCATTGATTGAAGAAAATTGTTGTAACTGTATGCATACGTAACTGATGAACCTCTTCAACGATTTCAGACCCTTGTAGTGCCTAGTGACATATAGTTCAGCAAGTTCCCTTCTTGTTTCAGTAGCAGGGTATATATTTTACAGGGAGGGATTGCTAATTGTTATTCCCCATTGGTGCGCTTGAGGCACCTTGTCGAACACGGAACCTACATTTTACGTCCCTACCGAAAGACGGGTGCAGTCCCAACCGAGATGCCCTACCCAGGATTGCACCGGGGTTTCCCAGTTATCAACTAACTAGAACCAGAAGCTCAACTGTAAAGCTTCTACCAACTGAGCTATAGTGACATCCCTAGATATGTAAAAGCAAAACTGTCAGAATCCCTTAAGCTAAACGTAGTACCCGAAACTGTATATCTTTTTTTTCAAACACATATAACATGTACATTTTGCTTTAGTGCAATGCCATGTACTTACTTGTAGTCCATTCACCCCATTTTCATGCCTCATTTATCATAGGACTGTTGACTGCATACTTTAGGCTCAGGTGGAAAACTCGATTTACGATAAGAGATAGAATCTTTCTCTCTCTTCGGACGGAGCCGTACGTCAAGTTTTTGGCAAGCCCTGCTGAATGCAAATCCAAATCTTGCTGGCAATGCTGCCATATGTCATGTACAAACCTACGTGAGACATTGCTACAGTAGTAGCTTGGCGAGATGTTAGGCCATGTTAATTTAAGTATATGGATGACATCCGCTCGCGCATCAATTTTCGGTCGAAAAATTCTTGCAAAAACAAATATCGGAAAAACTTATACTTATGTCATAGAACAAAGGTCAAAGACGATTTGAAAGTCCAAAAATTCAGAATCTCCGTCCACCATATTCTGTGTAGTCAGTCACTTATTCAACCTTCCTGGCCACTTAGATTTCATGATGTAGGAAACTGTTTTTGGACATTTTTTTTTTATTCGCATGCTCGCATCAGTTTTTTGGATTCCCAGAAGACGTCATTCATATAATCAAATCAACATGGCCTTATTCAATGTAAGGAATTCAAAAGCCGTCTTGCAGCAAATGAATCACTGAGACACCCTTTGCTGTTATTTCTATCCCCTGTCTCACTTCACCTCACCTAGTCCCATCCTCATCAGGAGGGGCGGGGACTATGGTTGTCTCCAGCACAAGTCTTCGCCATTCCTCCCTGTTTTTAGACGTCTGGGTGCATTCCGCCAGGGAGCTGCCTGTCCCTGTCCCTAATCCCCTGTCTAGTCCAGGCTTTTATACGAAAGGACCAACGGGCTAGACGTCTTTTGTAATGTTTCTCTAAGGTACGAGAGTGGTTACAGAATGCACATATTCCCCGTGGGCCGGCTGAATGTGGGAAGTTTCCGGAACATTGCTATCTCTTGTAACAGGTCTGAAAAGGTTGTACCGCCAAGACCTGAGATAGCCACAGGAAAAATGTAAAGTCTGTGACGTTGTTGCACTAAGTGTAGGTAGTAGTCTGTATACATACTATGACTTTATAAATGGGAAACTTTTTTTCAGAACGTTTTCCCGAGATAACCGAGGAAATACTGTGGCCATGTTGGGCCATGTTGATTTGATTATATGGATGACATCCGCGCGAATTTCGGTCGTTTCCAAAAAGAAAACACTTTTCAACCATACTGTCAATAGCACAAAGAAGCTTCAAAATAAGCAAATATATGCCGAGGATTGCAACAATAAACATCCGTAAATGTATATTAATGTCATAAAACATTACAAGGTCAAAGAGGATGTGGAAGAACAAAAGTGAAGAATTTATTGTTCGGTATACTATATTCTATATATTGAAGTGGAACGTCAGAACGTTTCAGAACGTAGCTTGCTTACAATCTCGAGTATCTGATTTGAATAGGATATTTCACCAAGGCAAAGATTACACTGGGGGAACTTACGGATGTGGTCTTGTTACTCGTACTCATCAGGCCTTGTTACTCTGTGACCGGAGGGTAACCTCCGTCGACAGAGTATAGTTATTGTTGGATGTGAGGGGTGCTCACACCTGTATCTCTATGTTCCGTTTATCGCATTTGTATGTAGTTTGTCATGTCGTCTGCACTCAGTTGCGCGATGGTGCACTTTTTTTCGCGGTAGCTGTTGTTATGATAATTTCAGGTATCATTGACGTCTCTCGGTATATTGGTCCAGATCTGCGTTATTTCGGCGTGTTAGGCGTTGTGATAATTGGATATTGCCAAGTAGGTTATGTGAGAACAGGTGTGGCGATAGAGGAATCCCTTAACAGATGTTAGACTCTGGCTTCCTAGCACATATCATTGGTCACTGTCAGAGTTATAATAGCAAGTACATACTTTGTCCCGGTAAGCTATTAGTAATTATATTTCAGCCATACATAGTATGGTGAAATATATTGTATTCGTAATGTTTCTTTCTTTCTTTCTTTCTCCTGTCAAATCTTCAAAGTGATTCATCTCCGCCATTCCTAGACCGAATGACCTGAAATTTGGCACAAGGGTAGAATGGGCCAATACCAAAATGTGTTTTTTTCATTTTTTTCATATCTGCTCCTTAAATGATTTTATTAAGGTTTTATTGCAACTTTTGGACCAAAACTGTATAATTTGGCCCCCTGTACCATGGTATTACATCCAAATGACCTGAAATTTGGGGCAGAGGTGCCCTAGATACTTATTCAAAGGATCCATGTATAATATTTGGTATAAATTACTTCAAAATGGCTCTATAAGGAGGTTTTTGTGGGAGAGTTTTGGATATGTGAGGTTAAGGTGCCGAGGTCAACGACCTCTAGGTCATTCTGGTGTGTCAGGGCCACAGGTGTGCCAGGTAGATCCAATTATCTACCTACCTTCCTAGTCCGTAGACATCCAGGTGGTTGGGGGACAAGGTAAATGCAATTAATGACCAACCAATGAGCGAGCTGATTTTGCTGGAAGAGTCCATTGTTGGACAGGGGGTGTTTTTTTTAAATTTACTTTTAGACTTTGGTGATAATGCCAATGCTCTTTTTAGCGGAAGTGTTTTTGCACTGAACCACTTGACATAAGACAACTACTGGGACAGTCAATTTTTGCACATAGGGGGATTTTTAAAAAATTCAGTTTTGGACATGGGTGATGATTCTGAATTCCATTTGTTGAATGGAAGTTGACCCCCACCTGAAGACTACACATGAGGAGGATTCGGCAGCCAATCAGCAAGCCTGGTGTTATCTGGAAGAGTCCATTCATGCACGGGGAACTTTATCAAAATTCAGTTTTGAACTGGGATGCTTATTATACAAAAGGCCATGTACTGTGAGTATTTCTGGACTTGTCTATTGTGCAATTTTAAACAGGGTGTGCTGGGAGATTCCATTCTTCAATGAAGGGGGTATTTTTAAAATTTATTTTGTGGACTTTGGTGATTATGTCCATGCCCTATTTTAGCTGATGTTTTTTTGGATCGCTCCACTTTACATAAAGGTATAACAGGAAGAGTCGATTCTTGCACAGAGGTTTTTTTTAAATATGGTGTTGGACGGCTGATGATTCAAAATTCCATTTCTTAGCGGAAGTGTTTTTGGAGTAGTCTATTTTACCTTTCTACATGGGGTGCACTAGAAGAGTCCATTATTGAAGGTTTTTTTGTAAGATTCATTTTTGCTCATAAGTGTGATTAGTAGTTAGAAGTCAATTTAAGCAGAAGTGTTCCATTTTTGCACATAGGTGATTTTGGAACAGTCTATTGTTACATGAGGAGGGAGATGGCTGAAATATGCTGTATTTGCTCTCAAGCAAATGTCGGCCTTTCTAGTATTTGGACTTCGTTGTTTTCTTTCCTGTTCATCGTTATTTTTCTGTCTGGGACTGTCCATATCATCGGCATAATATATATTGTTGCAACTGATGCGGCTTAAACCATGTATCACAGAGTACGTCACCTACGGTCATTTGTTGATTTCATTATATGGACGATATCCTCTAGGAACCCCAAAACTAATGCGAGCGTGAGAATTAAGAAAAAAATCTGACTACATTATGAAATCTAAGTGGTCAGAAAGGTTGAACAAATGACTGAACGCACAGAGTATAGTATACCAAATCATTCATGGAGTCCTCATTTTGGCTCGTTGACATCTTCTTTGACATTTGAATTGACTTTGGCATTCCATGATATAAGCATCCGTTTTCAGATATTTCATTATCTACGACATATGTTTCGTTACTTTACAACTGCTTTGTACGGCTTATGGCATAGTTAAAACCTTCTTGTTGGAAATGGCTGAAAAATTTTGCGCCCGCCAATGTCATCGATATAATCAAATCAACATGAACTAGGTGGTTTGCTATCGAATTTCACATCTATAAGGCAAGACATTGAACATAGTAGAGCACAGCGCATTTCCAAACCTAACAGAAAACCTAACATAGAATGATATTGCACCCAAGGGAATTGACCGATTTTTTAGGGAATTGACCGATTTTTTGTAACATGATATTACATGTAAATTGTGTAAGATAATATTACATGCCTTAATGAAGGACATTCGCCAACCTACTTATTGACAACATACACACTTACAGTTCAGTCTTGGACAAATGCATGGCCAACATTTTCCAGCAAACCTTAAAACCCAACACCTAACATAACGGCAATGGTCCATTGATGATCACGTCTTAACGAAACACACAGCACCTGTTATAGTAATGGAGTTCAGTCTGGGACAAAAACGCGGCCAACATTTTTCACTTCTAGCAAACCTAACACTTAACACCTAACGGCCATGGTCCATTGATGATCACTTCTTAAGCCCCCTTCACACGAGAGCACGAATGAGCCGGAATACCGCCAGAATGAACATTTTTTCTATTACTGGAAATTCGTAGTGTATTCTAGATATTGTCACTGCATTCCAGATATTCGCCCCCGTTCTTTTGGCTGGCTCGAAAGTTTTTTATATGTCAAAAACTTTCGAGCTGCATGTGAAGTGGAGAAATATCGAATGGCATTCGAAGTGTATTTGAAATGCAGTTTGACCGCATTCTACGGCGTTCCAGCATTATTCGAGACATTCTGATTTCATTCCATGGAGAATGGAAACGGCAAGCCATTTCGAATCCTGCCCGAATATCTGGAATGCAGTGAGAATTTCTAGAATACACTACGAATGCACAGGAATAGAAAATACTTTTCATTCTGACGGCATTTTGGCTCATTCCTTCTCGTCTGAAGGGGATATCAGGTCCATTTGGAATTCACACTCGGAATGGCCCCGAATGTGGCACAAACTTTACGCAAACTTCATTCCGGCTGGTTCTGCTTGATTCCTGCTGATTCGTTTTCCGTGTGAAGGGCCTATTAATGAGACATACAGCACCTGCTATTGAATTCAGTCTGGGACATAAGCACAGCCAACATTTTCCTGCAAACCTAAGACCTAACAGTCATAGCCAATTGATGGCAGCTTTTATTTGTATATAGTTAACTGTAGATATAGTTTATAATGAAAACACGATGAGCTATCTAAAATGATTTCCTGTAGTTTTGTAAGGTTCTCTGTAACCCCCCTTATTCTGCAGTGTCCAATATCTTGCCACTACTGACATCTATGCATATCTATAGCGAACTGTAGATAGTTTATTATAAAAATACAATGAGCTATCTAAATTGATATCCTGCAGTTTTGTTAGGTTTTCTGTAAGGTTCTGTAATACCTCTTATGTTGCAGTGTCCAATATCTTGCCACTACTGACATCTATGCATATTTATAGCGAACTATAGATAGTTATTATGAAAGCGCAATGAGCTATCTAAATGGATATCCTGTAGTTTTATAGTCTGTTCTGTTCTGGAGTGTCTAATATCTTGCCACTACTGACATCTATGCATATTTATAGCGAACTGTAGACAGTTTATTATGAAACACAACGAGCTATCTAAAATGATATCCTGTAGTTTTCTTAGGTTTTCTGTTATGTTCTGTAATACCCCTTATTCTACAGTGTCCAATATCTTGCCACTACTGACATCTATGCATATTTATAGCGAACTATAGATAGTTTATTATAAAAATACAATGAGCTATCTAAATTGATACCCTGTAGTTTTGTAAGGTTTTCTGTAAGGTTCTGTAATACCCCTTATTATACAGGTGTCTAATATCTTGCCACTACTGACATCTATGCATATTTATAGCGAACTGTAGAAATTCATAGCGAAACGCAATGAGCTATCTAAAATGATATCCTGTAGTTTTCTTAGATTTTCTGTTATGTTCTGCAATACCCCTTATTATGCAGTGTCCAATATCTTGCCATTACTGACATTTATGCATATTTATAGCGAACTATAGATATAGTTTATTATGAAAACACGATGAGCTATCTAAATTGATATCCTGTAGTTTTGTTAGGTTTTCTGTAAGGTTCTGTAATACCTCTTATGTTGCAGTGTCCAATATCTTGCCACTACTGACATTTATGCATATTTATAGCGAACAGTAGATAGTTTATAATGAAAACACAACGAGCTATCTAAATTGATATCCGTAGTTTTGTAAGGTTTTCTGTAAGGTTTTGTAATACCCCCTGTTCTACAGTGCCCAATATCTTGCCACTAGTACTACTGACATCTATGCATATAATATATTAAATTCACCACCTCACACCCGACAGTTTTGACACGGGGGTCAGAAGGAAGTGCTTAATGACCTGGGTCACATGGAGTCACGGTCATTGCTGAACTGCTGCTGACAAACGCACCCCAATTCCTCAGATTCAATTATGTATTCTACTGATGGCGTGCGGCGTGCATAGAGCACACGAACGAGAATTATTGAATTATACCGTGAGCTCTGATCGAGTATTTGTGCACCCTGCAGGTAAAACAGCTCGGTTTGCAGCCAACTAACAACCATCCGGAACGGAACAGCTCTCCACCGCATAGATCTTCTGCCTCGTTGTATCTTTCATCGGAAAGGAGGAGAGAGATAGAGCCTGATAGGAGCAAGAGGACTCATAGGATCATCAACGGTTCTTCGATCCGTGTTTCGATGATGATGTCCCAGTTAGTATGCCAGTTGCTGAGGCGTCATTAAACGCATGCACGTTCAACGCGACAGTCATGAGTTTGGGTTGTCTACGAAACACGAGAGCAAACGGAAGTGAAGGCAGCAGACTGGAGAGAAGTTGCTTTGTAACGACTGTTATGCATGACTGTTATAAATGCAAGACAAGGGACTACACCAATACCGTATGCCCTGAAGTGGCCGGTCGGGACTGATATTTCAAGAAACAAGAGCAGAAAACAAAGCGTACAAATACCAAGGAGCCAAAGCTGGAACGTGTACATCATCGCCCTTAGTAGTGTGCTAATTCAGATGCCTGACAAGTGCGAAGACGTGCCAAGATTTGGGAGGACACCCCCGGTGACACGGACACTGACATGCAATGCAAACAGGTACCTAGTAGTGAATGGCTGTTCAACTAATTTTTTTATGATACCCAATGTAACAAATCTTAACCAGTTCAGGAAGGCTGCAGCTTCCTGCTCGTGTAGGTTTGCGTGTATGAAATTAAATTTAAAGGCAATCAGTAGAAAGTAAGAGTTCAGCTAAAGGCAGGCGATTGAGATGGTCGTTGAAGTTAATGCACGCGATTGAGAATGGGCGTTCAGCTAAATGAAAGCAGTAGAGAATGCAGTAGGGGATTAGTATTCAGCTAAAGACAAGCAATTAAGAACGGATGTTTAGCTAAAGGTGGGCAATTAAGAATTAGCGTTCAGCTAAAGGCAAACAAACAAGAATGGGCGTTCAGCTAAAGGCAAGCAATTGAGAATGGGTTTTAGATAAAGGAGAGTAATTAAGATTTAGCGTTCAGTTGAAGGCAAGTAAATAAGAATGTGCGTTCAACTAGAGGCATAGCCTTCAATTGAGAATGGGTGTTCAGCAAAATAGAAGCAGTAGAGAATAGGCGTTCAACTAAATACAGAAAGTGGGGAATTAGCGTTCAGCTAAAGGTAAGCAATTGAGAATTGGTATTCATCTAAAGGCGAATATTTAAGAATTGGCGTTCATCTAGAGGCAAAGCAAATAAGAATGGGCGTTCAGCTAAAGACCTAGCCGTTAATTTAGAATGGGTATTCAGCATTTATTACTTCCTTAAATTAATATCTATCGGAAAATAACACTCACGTGTGGAGTGAAATGCCCCTTTAAGGCAGGAAGTAGGGAATTGGCGTTCAGCAATTGAGAATGGGTGTTCAGCTAAAGGCAAGTAATTGAGAATGTTCGTTCAGCTAAAGGCAAGCAATTGAGAATGGGCGTTCACCTAAAGACAAGCAATTGAAAATGGGCGTTCAGCTAAAGGCAAGCAATTGAGACTGGGTATTCAGTTAAATGCATGTAGTAGAGAATGGGCGGTCAGCTAAAGGCAAGAATACTGAGAATGGACTTCAGCTAAAAGCATGCGCAATGAATTGAGAATCGGCACTCATCTAAAGGCAAGCAATTAAAAATGGGCATTTAGCTAAAGCCAAGCAATTGGGAATGAGTATTTTGCTAAAGGCAATCAATTGAGAATGTTCGTTCAGCTAAAGCCAAGCAATTGAAAATGGGCGTTCAGCTAAAGGCAAGCAATTGAGAATGAGCGTTCAGCTAAAGGCAAGCAATTGAGAATGAGCGTTCAGCTAAAGACAAGTAATTGAGAATCAACGTTCAACTAAAGTTACGATAACAAAATGACCATGTTGCCAAATGGAATTTCACATTGCGTAAAACGTTAAAGGAGTAGTCGCATTGAACTGGTAGTTTAAATAATGGATAGCAGAAGACGTTAAAAATTTACGAATTAAAACGTCAAGATATGGCCTCATCAGTTTTCCCTAGGGAAATGGCTACGTCCTCCACTTTGCCATTACATCTTATAAATAATCAACTAAATCATTGCTGGAGATGTGATTCGGTAATGCGATGTGGGACTATGTTTTACCTTTCGTGACGCCACCCCTGGCCTTGCTATCCCCTAGAGGCACAAGGACTGTATGAAAATCAACTTTGAACTGACGTGTACAAAAAAAGGGCAGTGTGTATATCTGCAGCGGTAATCAATCATGTGTTAGGTTTGTAGGCGGGAATTCCCAAGACCCAACCTCGGTTTTCGTTGGCCTTACAAACACGAACACTTACTAAACAGCGATTCACAGTGTCATCTTAAACATCTCTTAGGGTTATTCATTACGCTTGCACGAACACTGATATTAAGCATAAGTCAATAATGTGGGCAACATTGCGGTAAAAATTGAGGTAAGATTATGATGTAACCTATTCTATATTTATCTTACTCTGAAAAATTTGTGCTATGAAGTTGTGGCAAAATTGATGGAAATAAAATTAGAATAGATGTCATTTCCCTTTAGATTTTTATAAATAATTATTACATTTTTCTTCGTTTGAAAGCATGGAATTCTTTATCCCAATGTTTACTTTGTTTACAATTAGCCTTCCGGAATTGTCTTGCATCAAAATTATAATAATGATGATAGAAATAACAGTAATATAATTACATAATCATTGATATCTTGTATCGTTTCGATAGCAATATCAAATTCTTACTGAAACTGAGCGTTTTTAAAAATTGAGTTTTATTTTCAGTAGCATGAGATATTAGTCAAATATGCAGTTCCATACATGGTAAACAGAACTAATTCATCATTCAGATATTCATTAATGATGAGCAGAAATTCATCACTATCTAAATTGCACAATTGAGATAAGACACGTCATGTAACAAACAAGACGATTTATAAACTACAATCGCAATTTGATCGATGAATGACGTACGAGGGGTGATCAATAAGGTCTCGGCCTGACCCAGAAGTAACAAGCACAACTCAGATTTTGAGGCACAACTTCATAGTATGAAGTCTTTTATCAATATCCTCCAAATTACAAATCATTGGAATCATTACTTTCCCGGCATTCGTTTTTTCTAGAATAGAAGTTAAGTGGCGAGGAAAAGAAGGGTGAAGTATGCAGTGATCAGACAATTTGACCCGCACACCTCAGTCAATTGTCTTTTTTTCGTTATTCCTTACCTAACGTTACTGGGTGTCACCTGCAACGTAATGATCACAATAATTTGAATTTTGGTACACATTTATATAAGACTTTATACATGTGCGCGGGGTTATCAATAAATCCTCGGCTTTACCGAGAAATAATAAGCACAGCTCAGATTTCGAAGCATAGATGTCAAGTATAAAGTCTTATATAAATATGTACCAAAATTCAAATTATTGTGATCATTACTTTGCAGGCGACACCCAGTAATGTTAGGTAAGGGAGAAGGAAAAAACGTGGACAATTGACCTGACCTGAGGTGTGCGGGTAAAATTGTGCTGCTGGAAGTCAGACGCCCAATTCGTTTTGCTTGAAATAGGAAGAGAATCATTATCAAACATTTGGCAATGTCTTTTGTTAGTTTACGGCATGGGGAACTCGACCCACACATGTCTGATCACAATTCACACCACCTTTTTCTCGTCACTTCCCTTCTGATTTGCAAGAAACGGATGCCTCTAAAGTAATGACTGCAATGATTTGAAATTTGGCGGATATTGATAAAAGGCTCCATACTATGAAGTTGTGCCTCAAAATTTGAGTTGTGCTTATTATTTATGGCTTAGGCCGAGAACTTATTGGTCACCCCTCGTATGTCATGGAAGTTATGTGCGCGTGTGTGTGTGTGTGTGTGTGTGTGTGTGTGTGTGTGTGTGTGTGTGTGTGTGCGGTAAGTCCACAACAAGTAAATTTTATGGATGACATCAGCGCGCTCATTAATTTTGGCCTGATTTCAGAAGAAAATTTTTTTTCAGGGATGGTCAGATACGCCCAAATAGGCAAACATGTTGTGTTGTAGCCTAATAATCATACTTGTAGAAGTGACACTAGGGAGCGGAGGTAGCCATGACTGAAGTTGCAGAAGTGAAACTTGTTGGATAGTTGTAAAAGTGCCACCAATACGGAAACCATGAATGTAGTTGACAGCTTGGCACTACACTTTTACTACACTTCTTTAATACAGGAATTGATACCTTGTTAGTTTTGATGCCACGGTTTGCACTTCAAATATTGTTACTACGTCTAAGGTGTCTATTTTAAAAATCTTTTTTTTTGTTTTTTTGTTTTTTCTATTATTTATTCGTTCGGCTGTTTGCAGAGGCCAGGACTGCCCAACTATCCATTGGCTATTGCCAAGGGCTCAGCTTGTTGCATGTTAGTAATTTGTTACATATAAAATCGCTACGATAAATATTATCAATATAAAATCACTATCATTAACTTATATATATATATATATATATATATATATATGCAATATGTACACATAAAAAATCATAGTTTTTTACCAAACTTTTTTTCATTATTTTTGCCCTCTGCATTGGATGTCATCCAGAACATTTACTTTCTGTGGCCTTTTTATAACATCTTACGATTTTCTTCCTACAATGATGGCTGCATTACAAGCTACAAGAACGCATCCCATGAGGGCAAGAGAAAAGTACACATTAACTACGGACATGCTCGAACACACTAACATGGTGATGAATGAACATGTCTCAGAACATTTCCTCTAAAAGGCCTTGTCTCACATTGTGTGTGAACAAGATAACTCAAGAACGACTGCAGGAATTTTTGGAGTGCTATTACTAGTATGGCAAAACTGAAAATGGGCCCTCTATCGGCTTTCCTAGGTATTGGAGCGAAACTTCTGGTTTTGATACCTCGTTTATACGTGTGATCTTTGTTACCTCCATGAAAAATGGAGATATAGTTATGGGTGTGTCTGTGTGTTTGTCTGTCTGTCTGTGTTTCCGGATTTTTGTAGTCAGCATAACTCAAGAACCTCAGGATGGATTACAATTATATTTGGTACGTGGGTAGGTGTTGGAAAGACAAAGGTCAATGTCAGTTTTGGGCCCCCTGGTATGTGACCTTATTACTGCAGCACAAATTCTTTTTTCGTTCATTTTGACCTTGATGTGATATGGTCTTGGGTTTAAGTGGCAGATAGCTTGTGACGTAGAGAATACGTGGTGCATGTTTGGGTCCCCAAGCAGGTTGCTCTGGAACTGCAGGGGCGTTTTTGTCAAAATCTTGTAAGGGGCATAACTGAACAAGGGAACGATGAATTAACATGATACTAGTATTATATTTGGGTCGCCTAGCAGGTTGCTCTGTAACTGCAGGGGCGTTTTTGTCAAAATCTTGTAAGGACGATAACTGAGCAAGGGAACGATAGTTATCGTGATTTTTTTTTTCATTGGGTTTCAGGGAAGTTCCACCGGGCAGCTGTGAATATCCGGGAGGATGTACGGCTGTCTGACATTGGAATCACCAGAGGACATGATCATAATCTTGCAGCTCGTGCACATCTTTCTCCTCATGGTCGGGCCGACCCTCTGCTTGTGCCCGAACCAGTGCGCCTGCAACGCGGTCTCGGGGTTCGTCAACTGCCGGGAGAAAGGCTTCACCAACGTACCTGGCGGAATGGGCGCCGACGTGGATTACATCAACCTCGGAAACAACAACCTGACAAGAATAACCACTCAGTCCTTTGAGAGATTCCGTCGACTGCATTATCTCACGCTCGACCGCAACCACATCTCTGACATCGCAGAGTTGGCCTTCGAGAATATGCGAGAGTTGAGAGTTCTTAACCTGCAGTGGAACTCCTTGACATTCCTAAGAAAGGGAGTCTTCCGCGGTCTCATCAACCTCCAGGACCTAAGACTGTCTTACAATTCTCTCAGAAAGCTTGGTTTCTTAAACGAAGAGGACCTTTACTCCTTACAAACTCTATACCTAGACAGGAATAATATATCGACACTTAACAGTTTGACATTCGCCCATCTGCATAGCCTTAAGTTCGTACACCTTGAGTACAACAAATTAAGTGCTATGGAAGACGGGATATTTAGCGGAAGCTTGGACGTTGAACACGTGCTGCTTACTGGCAACAGGATCACCAAAATGTCGCCGTCTTCCTTCAAGGACTTAAGAACATTGAGGTCCTTAAACTTGGACGTGAACCAGCTGTCTTCCGTGAAGTTTGAAACGTTTCGTAACATCAAGAGCAGGTACACGAACCTTTACCTGGACTCTAACCCTTGGCACTGTGATTGCGACTTACAAAGGACGTTTAACAAGATACATTTGACGAAAAATTTGCATATTGTCCGATACGAGGAGCTTGCCTGTCACAAGCCGGGGGAGGTACGAAACGTGACACTGAAAGCTCTGGGGACGAATTTCTGCGTAGCCGAGACTGTGACCATTCTCGTGATCACAATAACGGTAGTTGTGGCAGTGGTGGCAGCAGTGGTAACCACGGAGCGTAACAGGAGACAGAGGATGCAGAACTCACCACACATTGCAAGTATATGATGAACAACGTTCAATGATGCTAGCGATTAACAACTATGGAAATCGTTCGATGCGTTCAGGTAGGCCACGGCGGGATGGAAGCAGATTCTACTCTTCTATTGCCGCGTCTTTGAAATCAGGGAAGTGGACTTGAATGACATCCCTCGGGAACAGTCTCTAAACGCAGCATACGTCTTTTTCCGATTAATAAAAGATAACTTTGACATTTGAAAAATGACGAGACTGCCTGTGAGATTCCCAGTGATATGTATTGACATGCTGTATTAAAAAGCCAGAAGGGAGATTACCAAACTCTTCTACCCTGGCTTGAAGAGACTGTTATCCTCTGTTCAAAATCTCAGATCACTTCAATGTTTGCCTTACATTAGAACGTAGCTTTTCTTACAATGTACTTGCATATACCTAAAATTATCAGGAAGTTTCTGGAGATTCGCATGCTCTGATAAACTAAACCTCTGACCGAAGATGGCAAGCGACATGCAATATGATACCATATGAAAGCAATAACTATATGTTATCAGTTTTATATATTTTACTAAATTAGTACCTTGAGACTTCTTTCAAAACGCATATAGAGGTATACACAGATTTGGTGGGTAACCTCCGTAACAGCGAAAAATAATAATATCTCAAATTGAATCTTGGAATCGTGCCAGTGTATAAGACGCGTAGTGTGAGAATGACGCGCCGCAACAGTGCAAACACTCGAGGACACTGAATGATTTCGGCATACAGATTCATCTTTCTTGACATTTTCTATCAAGACTTTGCGTGATATGATTTTCTTGGCGATGTGAAAGGTGCTCCCATAGGGACTTCTGTATTCACCAGAAGCGAATTCATCAAATCATCAAAAGTCACTACTTGAGCCACTACTTTTATAGATGTCAACGGCTAAAAGTGCCCACGGCAACTTTGACGTTGTATAGCTCCCAAACGGCTTGTGCTAGAACAACCAAACTTGGTGACTTTTCCTAGAATATTGTTAGCAACAATTTACAAAAAAAGTGGGGTAAGTTTATTATTTTTCGTATTGCCATGGCAACGGGTTTATGAAAGGTAAATTTTACAAAAATCACAAATTTTGGTTTAAACAAAGGGATTTTAAGATTTTCTTGCAAAATTAAATATCTTTTCATATATCTTTAGTATCTAACACATCTTAGTTAAACATTTATAATTAGATATTCATAAATTATGCTAATGAGAGCGGAGCCTGATCATTAACGATACGGAAAGCATTCGTAAAGCATAGGTTATTGAAAAAAACACAACCTTTACAGATGCTTTACGGTGTGTTTCAAAATTGGATTCTGTACGTTCTGCGAAGACGAATGACTGCGTAGAACGTATCTATAACATTTTGGAGTCAGTCTAATACCTTTACGAAAGCTGTCAACCTTGTCAGCCTAAGCTGCTGGAAATGGGAAAATAGACATAGACACATGAGAAAAAATGTCAATATCGACAGGAAAAGAAACATATCTCTTCAATTTGCGGTTGCTAAAAGACTTGGCAAGGATCGAATATGTCTTCCAGAGTCCATATTCCCATCAATACTTAGAAGCAATCGTGCCTGGAAGCATCCTAAGTTTCGATCAACATCGAAATTTATGTTTTGATAGTTGCATCTTGCAAGGACTTGGACCTTTCTCAAAAGTTGAAATCCGTATATACACCATCTTTCCTGCATTTTAAAACTGATTATACCTGTAACCTATTCGGCGAATGAATGTAGTATACAAACATGTATGATATACCATAAATGTAAAAAAAAACCACAAATGCAGGTGTATGTGCTAGAAGATTCATCTTGCAATACCTGAGTTTATTGTACCGTTTTTTTTTTCAAAAATCTCTAAAAAATTTTTTAATTGTAATAAATTCAAAGACTCAAATGCTACTCGTTCTACACATCTTCAGCTGTATTATGATAGATATCCATGCGATTCTATGAATCAGGTTATACACGTGACTTGTATGCAAATATTGACAATAGATCCGGATGATTTCACGAATTTCAAACTCTCGCGAAAAGACGCGTGATTTGACAAAATCTTGCGAGAAAAGCGTGAATTGACAACATCTCACGAGAAAAAGCGTGATTTGACAGGCGCTGGCGCCTCCCCGGTAACTGCCTTCACAACCACACACATTTGTGCCCTTTTAACCACGCATGCGTATAAAATTACCATAATCAAAATGCAGAGAAATATTATACAATCCTGAAAACAACAGGATTTTTTTATAATTTGAAATAAGATAAACAGCGATTCTAAAGCAATAAATCTGGACACAATGCACTGATAAGTATTATTATGTTATTATCTTAAAAATGGTGATGTCAGAATTTCAACGGCAAAATGGCGTCGTTTGGCAAACGAAATTGCATTAGCACTTTATGATTTCACAGTGTATTTTTCCATTAAGCCAAGCAAGTAAAATTTATATGGATGGCATCAACTCATTAATTTTCGCCTGATTTTAGCCAAAAAAAATCTTTGTCTTCTTCGGGGATGGTCAACATGATGAAAATACCCATTCCGGCAAATGGGCAAAGAGGTTGAGTGTGTTGTAGACTGATGGTTGATTTTTACTTGTAGAAGTGGCACTATGGGGAAGGCATATATTTGCCAACTTGAATTTATAAGAAATAACAAACTAGTGTCATTTCTGGATGGATGCCTTGTTTGTTGTTATGATATATTTGGTTATTTCAATTCTTGTTACAACGTTTATTGTGTCTATTTTGAAAATGTAGCCATCTTGCTTTCTTTACCTATGTTGATCTCATTAATTTTGCAGTCTGCAGAGGTCGTCATCCATAAAACTTTACTTGGTGTGGCCTTAGGGTGGTATCTCACTACACTCGGGGCACCATTGCGGTACTGCGGAGTTCGACGGATTACAAAACGCATTTAAGAGATAAAGAACGAATTTTCTTAAGTTTTGTGTATAAGGTATCTAAGTCATAATTTTACGTATTACGCAATATCTAAATTTGGAAAAGAATCGGCGAAAATAACACAGCAGTGCCGTAGTAAACGAATTCCGCAGTGCCGCACCGGTGCCCCAAGTGCAGTGAGATACCAACTTTACCGATGTCTTGGCTGATGTATCATATGTGTTGTAAGATGGGTCGTTCTCTAAATTAGAAAATCTACTGAAAACAGGCTTGTTAACTTGATTTATGAGGTGTACATTGATGTACAAAGTGTGGATGGAAAAAGCATGCATGGTAATCAAAAATATCTTAGCTACACAAGAAGTTTCTATCTGATTTTATACCAATTTGTGCGAGTTAGTTCGTGAGAAATAAATGTGAATTGTAGCTAAGGCTCTTTGACCCTTGACTGCAATATGTTTTTGTTCACTTTGCTTAGTGAGAGGCACGTACCTCAGCAGGTATATGGCTCGTTCTCATTTAAATGTCGAAAATGCTGTCGCCTGACTTTACGCCTTGATATGGAGCAAAATATAGACAACCACACTGGCTCCTTCATTTTTCCACAACCCCTGTAATGTCTTACAAAAGATGCACCACAACTTTCGTATTGGTTGATGGCTTAGAAGATTATTATAGCCACGGGTGGTATTTCACTTACCTTTCAATAAGGTGAGTCCTTCGAAGAAAACAGGGTAAAGTCTACTGTTGTAACAAACGTTACCGGTAACGTTTGTTACCTGCATGCCCTGTAATGCATTACCAATGGGACCGAAAATAATAAGTTGCAATTCTTTGGCTATGGTTAAAAGAGGAATTTTCCTAAACAACCAGGTAGTTTTCAGTGTAAATAAAGCCGATTTATTTTTCGATCAAAAAATGCCATTTTCAATTTCAATGAGAACGAGTGATACATCATTGCTGTTTCTGTAGCAGGGAGGGGTTGTTAACCGCTCCCCTTTGACGTGCTTGAGGCACCTCTTCGAACACATCATCATCATCATCATTTGTCATCCTCTGAGGTTCAGCAAATGAAGTTTGCCTTCCAGTAAAGTCTGTCTTTCATCGCTGTGAGAAGTTCCATGCCATCCAGACCAGTTTCTGACTCAATAAGTTTCTTAAAAGTTAGCATTGGGCGACCTACACGTTTCTTACAGAAAACAAGTGTCCAGAACAAGAGTTTTCCGGCTGGCTCTATACTATGAGCCACATAGCCGGCAAGGAGTACTCGGCATTGTTTAACATCAGAGGTAACATTTGGTAATGATTCATAAATCTGACTACTAGTATTTGTAATGTGTTTCCACCATGGTGTATCATACACTACCCTTAACATTCTTGTATAAGTGCCTTGGACGTGGTGCCCCCATT
This sequence comes from Branchiostoma floridae, assembly GCF_000003815.2. Lineage (NCBI taxonomy): Eukaryota > Metazoa > Chordata > Leptocardii > Amphioxiformes > Branchiostomatidae > Branchiostoma > Branchiostoma floridae. Next base: position 16,574,430 of record NC_049989.1, on the reverse strand, counting down.
TTAGGTCCCTTCCGTGATAAGTGGCACTTCTAGGCCGTCAGGAGACCAGTTGCCATTCCCGTCCAATCCAATACAATACCAGTTACAATTTATTGTAATTTCTGTCAGAGAAGTAGAAGAGTTATCGTACCATCAGCTCCAGCCGGGATCCTATAATCGATATCAACTGCAGCAACCACCAGATGTCACATTGCTGGTACTGAGATGTTATTGGGTAAATATTAGGGCTGGGTATCGGTAAATTGTACCGGTACAAAACTGTTTTTCCTTATTGGACCGGTCCAAAAAAAACGGAACTGTAAAGGAGGTCTGGATGTTGGACCAATTAGAAAAGTAACATATTATTTTATCAGGCTTTCACACATTTTGGCGCTTGCAGGTGGAAGGAAATAGCAAGAGTGAAATAGAGTAGAGTTTATAGTTATTTCTGCCAAGTTTTACAGCAAATCTTACTGGTGCAGTTAGCGTTGTAGGATTTTAAAACGCCAGTGTAAGTCTAATACTCCACCAAACAGATTTCTTTGTAGTGAAATGGACCATTGGTATAAGTCATATTGCATCAGGTACAGGTTCAGGTCCGGACCTGGACCTGATCCTTTGGACCTGAACCGGACCTGGACCTGAATTTTCTGTACCGGTACCCACCCCTAGTAAGGGCTGCCGGTGCAAAACCGGTTTTTCTTATTGGACCGGTCCAGAAAAACCGGACCTGAAAAAATTCGGTGACCAGATGTTGGACCTATTGTAAAATGAACAGATTATATGATCAGGCATTCACACGTTTCGGGGCTTACCGCTCTATAAACAATAACAAGAGCGAAGTAGAGTATAGTCTATAGTCATTTCTGCCAAGTTTTACCGTCAAAACAGAGGCAGTTAGCCTTGTAGGATTTTCAAACGCCAGTGGGAGTCGAATACAAAACAGATGTCTTTGTTGTGAAATAGACCATTGTTTTGAGTATCCTCCATTCACAAGTTCTCAAATTTTGAATCAGGTCCATGTTCAGGTCCAAACCTGGACCTGATCCTCTGGACCTGAACCGGACCTGGACCTTAATTTTCTGTACCGGTACCCATCCCTAGCAGATATGCTTTGACGTTACAAGTATATCTCAGATCTCACCAAAAAATTCAAGGATGATGAGCTATCAGATAAATGACACGCATGTTCGTCTCAATAACGTAGTAAGAGAGCAAGACGAACTTCTTGCTGTCAAACGACATTTCGACAGCTGCTCCACAGACCCCGGGCCTTCTCCAGAGACCCGTACATAAGCCGGATAGGATCGATTTTGGCGGGAACCCAAATCCTTTAGGCGAATACACTGCACAGTTTCCTGATGTGATACATGGAAGAAACTTCTACAGGAATTAATCATGATAGCCATTTTCCACAAACACACTCGACATTTCTTTGAATCTAAATTCATTATTGTTATGGTTTGAGATCTCAGCTATATTATTTTTTGAAACTGAGTTCATTATTGTTATGATTTGAGATCTCAGTTATATTATCTTTTGAATCTAAGTTAATTACAGTTATGATTTGAGATCTCAGTTATATCATTTTTGAAACTAAGTTCATTATTGTTATGGTTTGAGATCTCAGTTATATTATTTTGGAATCTAAGCTCAATATTGCCATAGTTTGAGATCTCAGTTATATTATCTTTTGAATCTAAGTTAATTACAGTTATGATTTGAGATCTCAGTTATATCATTTTTGAAACTAAGTTCATTATTGTTATGGTTTGAGATCTCAGTTATGTTATTTTGGAATCTAAGCTAAATATTTCCATAGTTTGAGATCTCAGTTATATTATCTTTTGAATCTAAGTTCATTATTGTTATGGATTGAGATCTCAGTTATATTATTTCTTGAATCTAAGTTCACTATTGTTATGGTTATATCGAAATCATTTTCGTTATTCTTGCTGTCATTTTGTTGGATGGTTCCCCAACTTTCAGTGTTTTGTTTTCATTTGAAAACCCAATGTAAAAAATGGGGAAAAAAACACACTCGACAAAATCGTTGGTGTTTCGCGCAATGTCTTCAAGAACGTAAAAGTAAAGATAATATCTGGGGCACAAATGATTTCCATGCACTCACTGGTCAGTCTGTTAAATGGACAATTTCTAGTAGTTATAATTTACAATCTTTATTGCAAAATTCATGCCCGAAGGATAATTGCAAGTAATACTAGAAACTATGATAGTATAATAGTACAAATGTTTGTACTTTTTCCCTCTATATCGTTACTAATTTTTCATAGGCAATATTCTTGTGCTATTACTTCAATATACATATGGGCTTTTCACGTTTTTTTTCAATTTTTCATTTACACTGTGACAACAATCTATGTGCCTCTGAGCTTACAGACTTAAGGTGGTATCTCACTGCACTTGGGGCACCTTTGCGGCACTGCGGGGGTTCGTAGATGACTCGACGGATTTCAGAGATAAATAACAGACTTTCTTACGTTTTGTGTGTTTTGTTGTCTGCAAAGTCATAGTTTTACGTATAACGCAATATCTATAAGAGTGCCGCAGTGAACGAATCCCGCATTGCCACAACGGCGCCCCAAGTGCAGTGAGATAGCTCCCGTTAGTAGACTGTCGCCGAATCTGCAGCCAAAATCAATAGACTTCTGATAAATGTGTCTCCACGGAAGTCTTGTTTACGCCTCCTGTCCATGGGTCACAATTATTTGCAGGCTCCCTGTCGATATCTCATCAGTGTACAGAAAGGTTCTATAGATCGTGGCCTGTCTCCAGCAACTCACTTTGCTGATTTGGAAACGGTACCTATAGGGTCGTGGGTGAGTCAAATGATGAGCAGGAAGGTTTGTGGAGTGTTGCGTGGATGTCACGCCCCCTATCTATCGTTGTCGGCATAACAACTCAAAATAGCATGATCGAGATTGCAGACAATGCAATACATGGCAATGATTTTATAATTTTTCATTGTGCGATCAAGTTCTCCTTCTTAAGATATGAAAAAAAATAACATAAAACTTCTTGCTTTATATGAGGTCATTTATAACAACTGACAATTATTGGCTGCTGGTTACATAGTGAATTCCCTACCACAACAGTCGATGCGGTATACAGAAAGTATTACTAAAAAAGCAATAAACAATTATCATGTTTCATCCTTCAAGTAAAAATAGATTTGTCACAAAGTTCTAATAACGACCTTCTATAAAGACTGTTTAGAGTATTATTATTATTACAAGCTTTGCAATTTTATTAGAAGCTTTATAATCATCATTCTATAAATATAAGAATATAAAGACATCAATCAGCCCCTACAATTACGATAGGATCAACAGAATACTCACATAGCACCAATTGTAATCAACTCTAAAATCATACTTTTGTACTAGATTCTGCCAACTCTATATCATATACAGTATGATATGGAATCCAGCTAGAATGTAATATTTCCATTGCCAATGAAAATGGAATGGGATGTAAGTACAAGAGTCCGTAGGCCTATATGATTACAAGCTTCTTCTCTTCTAAATGACAAAACGTGGGATGTTATGTTATATCAATTGTTTTCCTCATTGTCATGTTTGCAAGAGTTCAGAATGTATGAATAGGTAGAAAGATGACATCGACATAACGGTCATCAATAGTGAAGATTTGTACCTAGGAATATTTATGGGTTCTGAACGCCTTGACATAAATTCAAAAGAAACCATCAACAGGCAGATGTAATATGTTGGTAGGTACAAAAGCAATGAGGTTAGAAGCTAGCCTTCCAGACCAAAGGTTTCGAGGAAACTGGTGTGTGAAACAGCCCAGTACTTTGAGGCCAAAAGCCTCTCCTTTAACCTTTGTGCGGCCTGAAACTCTCTGTGTCCATCCGTCAGGATCTTGATTATGCGCTTGGCCAGGGTTTTGGCGGCCTCATCGTCATCATCTTCGATCTCTACGATCGTGCGGTCAAACTCGGGGTCTTGTTTCGTCAGAAACTTTGCAAGACCAGACTTGTGGGAAACCAGGACGGGCACTCCTGCAGCGATGGCCTCCAGACCAACCAGTCCGAATGGCTCTGCACGTGACGGCATCAGCACGACGTTTGCCTTTTCCATGTCCTTGCGCAGCTCCTCCTGTGTGCCGTACTTCAGGGGGGTGAAATGGATGTTACCCGCGTTGGCCTGGATGATGTCCCTGCTCTCCTGGAAATCATCAGCACAGATGCCGCGGGCTCGCCATTTAGTGTTGGGTAGTGCTACGATCACCTTGCCCACGGACTTTGCAGCCAGGTCGTAGCCTTTCAGCCTCTCCACACCCTTGACCCTGCCGATGGACAACACTACTTTAACGCCGGCATCGACGTATTTGACCTTTGCTGTGCTGAAGATGTCGGATGGCTTAGGCAGGAACTCAAAGTGAGGTTCGAAATCTCTCGTCTCATGCTTGTAGTAGTCGTGCAAGTATGGGCCTACCGAGATAATCACGTCAGCATGTTCTAGGTCTTCAAGAATGTTTTTCTGCTCGTCGCCGATGCTCAACACCCTCTCATCACTCTTGTACTGGTTGGTGTCTTCTGGCATCACGTGAGTGACTTGGACGAGTTTGGCGTCAGGAAATCGTTGCTCCTTGATCTGCCTTGCTGCATGGCTTGTGATGGGCACGTGGCCAACAATGAAGTCTACTGGAGGGAGGTCTGGGTAACGAGCCTTATGGTCAAAGGTCAGCCAATCAAGGCAGGGCTCTCTCTTGTCTCGCTCGGATGTTGTTGGAAAGATCAGCTTAACCCCATTAGTAGCTGCATCCTTCTCATCGTCTTCTGTGGCACTCAGGACTGTAGAATAGACCTCTGCACCATTGGAAGCCAGTAGGACCGCCATCTGGCAGTGGACAGTGGATATGCCCCCCTTTGCAGTTCCATACTCATCGTTGAGCAGCAACACCACAGGCTTGGCTCCAGGTCCTGGCAAGTTGAATAAAGGAGGATAGAAATGTTGACCGTATTTTTTTAAATGTTTTGTATTGGTATGGACGCCGAAACCTTTATGAAACCTTAACCACCATTTATATCTTAAGACTTCTTAGATACAAGCTGCAGAGAGCTGTGTAAATTTAGTTAGAACTTCGACTTATTATCTGTAACACTTCAAACGCATCACATGTTAATATTGACAGTAGCTAAGCTCTCTAACTAGGTTAGTTGGAAGCTGTTTGCAAATTTTTGTTATTCCCCTTCTCTATCAATCGATATTTCATTTATTTTGATAGCATTACCTATGTACTGAAGTAAAGCAGAAAGCAAGGTGCCTTTGCGAGGTAGCATTCATATCCAACAAACTCACCTCGACTTCTTGGCGTCTTTCCTTGTAGTTCTTCCACCAGGGCTCTCAAAGTGCGGTTTTCCTCTAGTAGCTGTGTCAGCTGCTCCTCCTGATGCCGGCCAAAAGAAGACTCTCCGGCTGCTGATCGCTTGGCTACCGGTCCAACTGTTGTATCTGTCGGTCGCTTACCTGGTTGAACCTTTAAAAACAAATTCCACCGTTAGGTGAAACGTATCAGCTATAGTTGAAAAATACAGACTTTTATATCAAACTTACTTTTTAGACCTTGAAAACAACTTTTTGCGTATACCTTGATCCTGCCAACGTCCTCTGTTAGCGTGTCCATGCCAAAGTCACTCAGCTCCTGCCGAAGCTTGTCCATGGACGCTTCTGGGTCTTTCTCCATCCACTTCAACAGCATGTTATAGGCCTGGTAACTCGGGGTTTGGTTGTTTGAACCCTTAAAGTGGAAGGGTTAACATTGCATGCTGTGACACACGTATGTAGTCATAAAACGTAATAGGCTAAGCAAAAACAATTCAAAATTCTTACAGGCGCAAATGACTGTTCTGAGAGTTTGCGTATACCACATTACTGCTTTATGCAAAACGTTTCCAAATGTTAATACAAGTGACTAAAAATATTTACTTGGATAATGGACGTCATCTCATCTGCTGCAAGTCCAAGTGCAACACCCAGATCTTCCACCTCGCGTGTTTCAGTCACGTTTTGCGAGAAACGATGGAAGCATTTCCTTAGTTCTTTCTCTGAAACATCAATATGACTGATTAATACATTTTTAGCCTGCATTGAAAATTTCATTTGAAATAAATTTGCATTACCTTATCTACACCACACCCACATCTGCGACTTGTAAACATGTTTATCACTCACAGTTTCATACCGAATCATGTCTATATTGAGTCATCTCTATAATGAGCCAGATCATAACTACTGGTGCTACATAATCGAAAAGCTACAAATGCTGTTGGGGCACATACATGGTATCTTATACAATTTGTACGTCTTTCTAATTGATTTATCCTTTATTAAATTTTTCTCCAGAAAATCTTATAACATACCATCCTCTTTTTCCTTCAACTGTCTTCTCATGAAGTCCATGACGTCGGTGACGTCGGCAGTACCTTTCTTACATACATCAGGAGGAGGGTATGTCAGGGGGTTTCCAGAGATGCCCACACCCTTTAGTTTGGCCAATCGGCAAAGAGTCAGGGGAAGGCGGGAAATTCTGTTATGTGACAATTCTAGCTTCTCGATATTGCGCAGGTTCATAATTGAGTCAGGAACAGATGTGAATTTGTTTGCGGAGATGTTTAAGTACGTCAGCTGCACCAGTTCCCTAACACTATCCGGTAATGACGCCAAGCCACTATTCTGCAGATCCAAGACTTGTAGGTTCTTCAGTCTGCCGATATCTTCAGGTACAGGTGACTGTTTGCCCTCCCCAGCCCAGGCCCCCATGTATAGCCTCTGTAGACCCTCCAGCTGCAGCACCTGTCTGGGGAACTCTTTCAACTGACATCTGCCGATGTGCATGTTTCTCAATCCTGTAAGCTGGGATATTTTGTCAGGGAGACACTTGAGGGGGTTGCTTGCCACAGAAAAGGTTTTCAGCTGTAGTAGTGAACAAATTTCTTCTGGTATCTCTTTGAACCTATTGTTGTGCATGTGGAGTTCGTATATGTCTAATGTTGAGAATCCACTAGGCAGTGTGTCAATGCTGTTCTTTGACAGGTCAACGTGCTTTAGGTTAGGTAGCGTCGTGATTGCTTGCGGCAGTTCTGTCAGCAGGTTGTTGTTAAGTTTAAGAACCTGGAGCTTCTGTAGTTGACCTATCTCCTCGGGTATGCTCGTCAGCCTGTTGGTAGACAGGACAAGGCATTCGATATCCCTGTTTTTAAACACCTCGGCTGGGACGGAGGTCAGGTCTTTGGCGATGAGGTGTATAGCGAGCAAGCCATCCATCACATTTGGCTGGAGAGCTAAAAAAAGTTTAAAATATATCGCTTTGAAGCATTATTACAGACTTCTATGCAATAAAGTGTTAAAGAGGTAACATGAATAGATACTACAGCTTACATAAACAACTCAAAGAAAGGTGTTCACTTACTTGCACAACACAGAATACACTGAATGCAAAATGCATTCCTGTTTACATAGCTTATGCAGGGACATGATTCACCATACAATGACAAAAGATAAACTTTACTGATGTCCTGATATACATGAATAATATATATATATGTATTGTACACAAATATATATATATTTCACATTTCTTAGGCCGTGGGCCCTATGCTACAATATCTACAGACCGTGCTTTCAATATATACATAAAGTCTCTCTCTCTCTATATATATATATGTACAATGCAAATTATCTCATGCCATTTCACGTTTAGTAACTATTATTTGTTAAACAATGTGTGAGTCACAGAAATTATGAGAAATGCAGAGTTCCGATGATAACAGAATAACAGACAGGCCGACATTGAAACAGAAATTACAAAACAAGATCTGTGCCATATTTCATAAAAACACGTGTTCACTGAAAAGATACGTCTCACCAAACGTTGTGCTGTTTCAACCTTCGTCTGTCCGGATCTTACCCTGCAGAACACAGCGTTAATATCATTTTAAAAAAGTGTAAAATTTCACGTGATGTTTTAAGCAGAAAGTATATGAAAAGATTTACTTTGTTTGGCCATGGCTTACTTTGGAAGACTGGAACAGCTTCTGCGCTTTCTTAATTGCTGCAATCTCTTCTGCTGTCTTCTCATTCTGTAGGTAACGTCATCACATAGTTATCAAAGTTTGTCTTTTTGATTAAAAGAGACGTCTTCATTAGGCCACAGCAAGTAAATTTTATGGATGACATCCGCGCGCTCATTAATTTTCGCTGATTTCAGAAAAAAAACAAGATTTTTTCTTCTTCTTTGGAGATGGTCAACATGACGAAAAATTACCAAAATGAGCAAATATGTTGTGCTGTAGCCTTATAATTACTTGTAAAAGTGACACTTGTGAGATACCTGCAGTTGTAGAAATGAAACTTGTTGGATAGTTATAAAAGTGGCACCAATTTGGAAGCCATAAGTGTAGTTAGCAGCTTTGTTCGTGATACCAGTCTACCACACTAGGGTCACTTTCACTACTCCAGTACATGTCTTGAATACAGGGATGAATGTCTTGTTGGCTGTGATACCATGGTCATATTTTGCCCCTTAAATTCTTGTTACAACGTTTATAGGGCCTATAACCATCTTGTTTTTTTGTACCCATCTTGTTTTTTTTCGCCCTATCGCACTATTTTTGCAGTCTGTAGAGGATGTCATCCATAAAATTTACTTGCTATGGCCTTGAGATGATGTTTGGTTTTATCTATGTTACGTACAAGTTAAGATCTTATCACCCAGCATGGCGGCATACATCAGCTCCTGTGGAACTGGGAAACATAAAACTCTTTGTATGTTCCGGTTTCTTAAATCTTATTCCATACATTTAAGATGTATGGGCCAAGTCTTGGTTATGGTCACCAAGTCTTACTTGAACAGAAATGTGTACATTCAGGAAGAAAAGCTGCCCGATTCTGCACAAACAACTATAACAAGGATTCTAGTGTTACCAAAATGAAAACAGATTTGCAGTGGATGTCACTTGAAGACAGAAGGAAAATGTCCAGACTTTCCATGACGTACAAAATGACCAATAAACTGGTGGACGTACCAACTGATAATTATCTAATACCAGCTCAAAAAAGAACAAGAAACAGTCATGCCTTCAAATACCAGAGTTACCAACCTAGGATTGATGTGTTCAAAAATTCGTATTTTCCCAGAACTATCGTATTGTGGAATTTGTTATCACCAAGCACAGTAGGGGCCTCTTCTCTGGATAGTTTTAAAGAACGCTTGCAGATAGATGTGCAAGAGTTAGGGGTAACGAGTCGTTCGGTGTAATATAACCAGCTGCTGCCGCGCCGCGTGCCTGCGAAGCTGGTGTGTTACGAACGGCGGTTATACCGGCTATATAGATACAGATACAGAAGTTTGGTCCGCGACTTTGTAACGTAACCATTTTCACGGATCCCATTGAATGAAGGGAGACGCGGGACACTTTGGGTAGACTGTCCAGAGCGTGCCAAAATGGAGATGTTTGCAGTATCTTCAACACGTCATACCATTTACGATTCTTTAAATGAGTGTTATAATGTTACAACAATATTGTTTTCGTCATATATTGAACGTCAATCAACATATGATTTAGAATGATGTGATGTCAGGAAAGGCAGAGGTAGCTTTTCAGCGAAAGCATATTTATTATTGAACAATAGGCATGATCATAATCCTACCCGGCGTCCGTTGCTTCAAGGTGCACTTATGTGCTGGGTGCATTCTTCGTTGTATTCGTGTATTTAAAGTGCCAACTTTAAAAGAAAGATTTCACCAACCTTTTCTTTCTCTTCCATGTGTTTTCTGCTGTAGCCAGACACACCGGTGCCTCCCAGTGGTGCCGCAAATCCGTTAGGCCAAGTTTAGGAGGCTGTGAAGTAGTTTTTCGTTCTCTATGAAAATTTAAAGGAAAGGCGTTTATCCTGTTGTTTTCCATCCACATTAGTAGAGGTGCATGTGGCTTTAGTTTGGCTCACGTTTAAGTCACTATGTATGAGGTTCAGCCAAACAAAGTAATGCCATTGGTTTCATAACAGGCTCCAAATTTTATGAAGTTAAAAATTTGGCAGAAGAAATGAAGAGATACATCCTCTTGAGATTGAAATATCCCAAATTGTTGGTTCTTTATTTAGCAACGTCTGTGCCACATTTCCACTCATTCGATAACAAGATACGATTTGGCTCTTTTTTAGTGATTATTTCATTACATACTATTACATGTGAAATCACCTCAATGTTACAGACACTGCTTCATTTCGCTTCCCGAAAGTGTGTTAGTAAATTGTAATATTCATAGAGTATTATAATTCGTGCAGTATGAATTGGCAGTTAAGTCACTACACAGACCCCCTCCCCGCCACAATTATACACCGCTAAACACACTTTAACATTAGACACGTAGTACCCCGTCCGCCAGTTTAGTTATAAGGTCAGAAGGTCATGGGTGCTTTGTTGGGTACAGTAACAAGGTAAAAATCACTGTATCCCGTATTAGCTCTTTTGGTTGGAATTCACATTAAAGGAACAAAATAAAAGACTAACGGGCATCCCTAAAGCTATACATGTGTCACCTAGCACAGGTATCGCTCCTGAATAAACGGAAACTTTTAAATATGTAACCGTTAGTGCCTTATCCGCCATTTTGGTACAATGTCAGACAGTCACAGGTGCTTTCAAGGTGCAGGTACCATGACAGGGTAAACAACACTACTGGCTCTTTTCTTTCGTGTTCACAGTGGAAATTAAAGAACAACATAAAATGATACGGGCCATCCTTAAAGCTGTACAGGTGTATCTAAGGTGGATATCGTCTCTGTTCTTTAGTAAGTTTACTAATTAGCAGTGGAGTAACAAGGTAACCATGTATACACACGCAGGAGGGAGTTGGCAGCAAACAAATTTAAGCTCCGAGATTCAGTTAGCTCAAATACAATTATATAAGTTAGAGTCAAGCTGGCCAACATCTAACGGTTGTACATGTACTGAATAAAAACACCTCTAGTGAGTTTTGGATGGTAGGGAGGGAGGTGATTATGTAATACTGCATGAATCAAAGAAGCTTTGCTTTCATAAGTTTCAATGTCATTAAATCTTTTCTTGTCATCAATAGAAAAACTTAATGATTGATATCGCAACACAACTCATCCATCCCGGGTGTAACATGAGAGTCCAAGTTTACAACATTGTCTGAAGTTTGTACAGACTCTGTAGAACACCTGTGGCGTGTTTCGCACGCGCGCAGCAAAATATCGTCCCTCGGATAGGACGTTAAATGGAGGTCCTGTGTCTGGGGAGAGCCATACCCCGGGCACGTTAAAGAACCCGCCACATGTGCGATGGTGCTGTGTGAGCGGTTCAAAACCTACAGTACCTTGGCCGCACCTGGGGCAATTACTGTCGTATTGAGGTCACGTGAGTGGCGCCGAATGGCAGCTCGCTCCAGACACTTGCGACAGTCGTATTGAGGTCACCTGAGTGGCGCCGAATGGCAGCTCGCTCCAGACACTTGCGACAGTCGTATTGAGGTCACCTGAGTGGCGCCGAATGGCAGCTCGCTCCAGACCCTTGCGATCTAGCCCCGCCTATTGTAAGCTCCTCGCAATTCAGCCCCTGGCTGCAAAGAGTGAGTAGTCGGCCCACCCAATAACAATAACAATAACAACAATATTTCACTTAGCTTCAAATTTCTTTGATCAAACTCATCAAACTGATGTCGAGCACAAGGTTACCCCCTTACAGGATTCTTAGGAGAGAATTATTGCCCAATGCTGACATTAAGATGCGTTGGGTACGACACTTTAATATTAAACTTTAAGGAACGTTAGGTTGGAAGTTTAGACTCGAGCTAAGAAGGAACCGTATACGAATCCCATGACCTATATACCTGCCGCACAAAACTTACCTGACTTACCTTGAGGTGTTCTTTTGTGAATTTTGCGAAGTTCTGTTGTCCGGAGAAACCGGCATTGCAAGAAAAAAAGTTCCTCTTTTAGTTGTGAAACCGTGCCTGACTTCCGGGTTAGTCACGTGATGGCGACTCACGGCAACCTTTGTTATGCTAATCATGAGGCAGGTGTACTGGAGCTGCAGTACCCAAAGCGGCGCCAGACGGCGCTTCA